>NC_091061.1:97937743-98238669 GCF_000393655.2 Nicotiana sylvestris
CAGGCGGATCCGGGGTTAACTTTTGTTGACTTTTGGAGAATTGTGTAAAGATCTTAACTTTATTAATTTAAATTGATTTCTCTTGCATTGTTTGATATTATTAAGTCATTTTTGCTAGATTTGAGCCGAGCGGGGATAAATTTTAAGGGGAAAGCATTTTTAGAGTATTGAATTAGACCAATTGAGGTAAGTATCTTGTCTAACTTTGTGTGAGAGAATTACCCCTTAGTACTTTGTATGATTTGCATTATTTTTGCTATGTGAAACGACGTGTACATAAGGTGATGAGTGTGTACACGAGCGTATGTGTAATAATTGACCAGATTGGACTTTAGGTTATTCATATGCCTTGAATTGGAATTGTTTGTTAGATGATACATGTTTTATCATTGTTCACTCCTTGCACCCATATGTTATTATTATGGTTCTTGTACACAATGTTATTGAGTCATGGGATATATCTTTCTATGACTTTGGTATTGTTGTTGTGGTGATGTTGTGGCACATGTGTATATGATGTGCAGGTGATTGTTATTGTATGAAGTATAAGGGTGGCGAGATGCACATATGACGACATAAGAGTGGTGTTTATTGATGCATATGCGGCGAGATAAGGGGGTTTATGCGCATGTTGCAAATAAAGGGAATGCTTCATTGTGATACACACGCGGTGAGATAAAGGAGCTTATGCGCTTGCAGCTATATGAGGGGAAAATTTTTCAATTTGAAGCTCACACGACATCATATAAGAGTGGCTTGTTGATTAAGTTATGTGGTATTTCGGGTTTATTCTTGATGTTATCTTGAGTTGGAATGGGTTGATGATTTGAACATATCCTTGCTTTCCTTAAATGATCTCACTTTGTGATTTATGAGTTGTTGGTTAATTTGTTCTGTTATCACATGTCCTATTTTTTGTGGATATTTATTATGTTATGCTTTTTGATAATAGGTGAATTTAACTATATTCAGGCCCTAAATAACTGCCTTCTTGCATAGTTTTGATAATAAAAGTGATAACAAAATGCTCTTATTAGTGCTTTTCATGACTTGCAGGTTATATATGACTAGGGAAGGCTAGGGAGTACTTTTGGAGTCAAAAATTGAAGAAAGAGAGGCCATCCGTGAAATATCCCAAGTGAACCACGCAAAAACAGGCTGAAGAATCAGAGAAATGATTCTGCCGCGGTTCCACCGCGACCGTAGCAGAACCGCGGTGAAGACTGCTCGCGGATAGAAGGAGATTCAGAGGAGCTGTTGCGGCAGGCGCGAGGAAGTTCAGGGACTAAAGTGCAAAACACGGGATTTTTAGCCCAAACCCCTATTTTAAACACTAGACTCCGCCCAAGAGAGGCATGTATTGTTTTGGAGAGTATTTTTGGCAAGAAGAACAATTGTGAGAGATCACCCAAAACATCTTTCTTCTTTTCTTTGATTTTTATTGCTAGTTTATGATGAATCTTATCTTAGTTTGTTTACCCATAGTTATGAGTAGCTAAATCCTTTGTCTAAGGTTTTGATGGAACCTATTGGGGGATGAACTTCTTGTTTATGTGAATACAAATTGCTAGTTTCAATCTTTATTTGTTCAACTATGTTCTTGTTGTAGTTAATTGACAGGATCCTCAATTAGCTGTGCCTATTTAGTGTGCATAACTCGGGAGAGAGTGCATATTTAGGTTATTGTTGAGCAACACCACTCCCAAAGTATAAGAGGGATCTATAACTGCGGGTTTAAAGGCGGGATTAGGGATAAAGAAGACTTGGGTGCAATCTTAAGTGAACTGTGTTAATTAAAGCTAGCTAGTGTATCTCGGGAGAGTGCAATAGTATATTACTGTGATTACTCGAGAGAGATTTACGGTAAGAAAAGTGTTCATGATTGATAGAGGTGTGTTGGTCAATTTGTATGAAGCATAAACAGAAGGGATTCCATCAATAGGGGAAGTCATTACCTTAGCATTTTCCCATTATTGTTTACAACCTTAGCATTTTAGTTTACAGCTTGTTGTTTACTTGCAATCTTAGTTAGTAAAGAAACCATCAACGGTGATTCAAACGTCTGGGTAATTTGGTTCTCACGAGTTTAGTAGTTCTAAAGATTATGATTGATAGGTTAATTCTCTGTGGATTCGACCCTGGGCGGAATACTCAGGTTATATTTGCAACGTTCACATTGTCCTTTTTATAAGTCATAGTTGGGCGTAACCAAATTTTGGCGCCGTTGCCGGGGAATTAACGGAATTATCAATTACCATTGATAGAAATACAACAAATTCTTAGTATAGTCAGTCTTCTCTACACCAAGATTTGATTGAAAATTTTTGACGGTTGTTGACGTGGTTGCATATGTGTATGCCTAGAAACTCTACGAGGACTGGAGAAGTACTTGAAGGACTCTCAGACCCAGAGAAAACATTCCGGATATTGAACCGTGCCAACAAAAGACTTCAACAACCTCATCAAACACACAACCTCGAAATTGACATGGGTGACGTAGACAACGTCAACGGAAACGTTAGAGATAGGGCACTTCCTGTGCCTGAGGCTGCACTATATGACTGGGCACAACCCACAGCTGACAATCTGGCCACTGCCATTGTTGTGCCCACGATACAAGCTGAATCGTTCCAGATCACGAACAATACACTGCACTTGCTGCAAAATAAGGGATTATTTTCTGGGACACTAGCCGAAGATCCTCAGCAGTACTAACTTCCTATCAATTTGCAAAACTCAAAGGCAACCCAACATAACTCCGGAAGCAATCAGACTGTTATTATTTCCATTCTCGGTGACAGGAGTTGCTCAGGTCTGGCTAAACTCACTCCCTATAAACTCTATAGAAACTTGGGATGAGCTAGTCAAGCAATTTCACATCAAGTTCCACCCGCCCAAAAAAACAGCTCAACAAATTGATGAAATCGTAAGCTTTAAACAGAAACCAATGGAGACACTACATGAGACATGGAGCCGGTTTAAAGGAATGTTGGTTATATGTCCACACCATGGTATTCCAGATCAGATGTTGGGACAACGATTTTACATGGGACTGTCAGATAGCATGAAGAACATTGTAGATGCCTCAGCTGGTGGGGTGTTTTTTAGCAAAACTTGGAGAGAAGGTCAGAGTCTGCTTGACAAAATGGCTCAAAATTCGAGGTGGACGACGAGGAATGCACCTATCACTCCAGTGGTACACTCAGTGCCTTTTGACCTATCAAATTCCATGGCTGAAAATGTGGTGACCCTTTTGACACAGATGAGCATACTCACCAAAAAGGTGGAGGAATCGGGGCAGAAACAGCAAGTACACATTGTAGATACCACCAATGGGGGCTTTGTGCACATCTTGTATTAGTCAGCCAATTGGTAATCCGTGGAATGCTGAACATGATCATCATCATCAACACCCTGAGGACATGAACTATGTGTCAAACTATGGAGGCCAGAGACAGGGCAATCAGAACTGGGGTCAGCAAACTCAGCAGCTATACAGACCACCTCAGCCACAGTACAACGCTGGAAACATGGGAGGTATGAGACCCCCCAACAATATGGCACCTTATCCAAGGTCACAGGGGTACAACAACCAACAGCAAGGGTATCTCCCACCTCAGCAACAGCATGGTGGAAGGCAAGAAGATGGGTTCACAAGACTTGAAGCAATGATGCAGCAGGTGATTGGGTCCAATGCAAAAATAAATTAAAGAGTAGATGCACATGACACAGCAATCAAAAATATTGAAGTGCAATTGGGCCAAATTTCAATGTCTTTGAACAATCGTCCTCAGGGGACATTACCTGCAGATACCCAAATCAATCCTAAAGATCAGGGCCCGAAGCAGCTGATGGCGGTGAGTCTCCGTAATGGCAGGGATCTTGATGTAGAGCAGGAGAGAGCTCGTGACAATATACAGGCTGAGATACTCATTCAGGTACCCATTGAGCTAGATGATTCCACAAGGCTGACAGATGTGACAATCCAGCCTGCTCAGGAAGAAAAGAATACTCAGCAGGAGACCGAGAAAGTTGCTGAAGCAGTTGAAGAGCCGGTAGTAGAGATAGTAGCTGAGAAAGAAAAGTCCCAAGAGATTGGGAAGAAAAGACCTCCTGCTCCATTTCCACAGAGGTTGGCCAAGCATCAAAAGGAGGAGCAGTACAAAAAGTTCTTTGAGATGCTCAAGCAAATTCAGGTTAATATTCCATTGATTGAAGCTTTAAAGGAGATGCCTGGATACGCAAAAATGATGAAAGATTTAATGTCCCAGAAATTTGACTTCCAAGACTTGGCCACAGTGACACTTACTCAGACGTGCAGTGCAGTGGTAACTAGACCTGTTGCTGAAAAGCTCTCTGATCCAGGGAGTTTTACTATTCCATGCACTATTGGAAACTTTGCTTTTGCGAAAGCACTTTGTGATTTAGGGGCCGGCATTAATCTTATACCCCTGTTCATTTACAAAAGGTTGGGAATTGGGAGAGCTAGACCCACCTCTATGTTGTTGCAGCTGGCTGACACGACTGTGAAGCGTCCATTTGGGATCCTTGATGATGTACTTATTCAGGTGGGGAAATTCGTGTTCCCTGCAGATTTTGTGATATTGGATTGCAAAGTGGATGAAGAAATTCCTATCATCTTAGGAAGACCATTCTTGGCCACAGGGAGAGCTCTTATTGATTGTGAGACTAGGGAACTTAAGATGAGGCTCAATGACGAAGAGATTGTATTCAATGTGCAGAAATCTATGAGGCGGCCAAGTGAGTTCGCCAATTACTCTCTTATTGATGTCGTGGATGTAATCGTACAGTCTGATGATGAAGTGTTGACGGTTGAGGATCCCCTAGCTGTATGTTTGACGAATTTGGAGGAAGTGAATAGTGAGAACTTGGCGGAATGGGTGTTGGCACTAGAAGGTAGAGGGTCTTGGGAAAGAAATCTAGAGTTTGAGCCCCTACACTTAGAAAAGAGGGAGACTCCTCCAGCTAAGCCATCCATTGAAGAACCACCGAAGCTGGAACTAAAGCCATTGCCAGGCCACCTCAGGTATGAATTTCTAGGACCTGACTCCACTCTACATGTTATTATCTCATCTGGTTTGTTAGATGTGCAGGTCCAACAACTTCTATAGGTATTGAAGGAGTGCAAAACTGCCATTGGGTGGACCATGACAGACATCAAGGGAATCAGCCCCGCTTACCGCATGCATAAGATTCTGCCGGAAGAGGGGCACAAACCTTCTAGGGAACATCAGAGGAGGCTGAACCCAAATATGAAGGAAGTGGTGAAGAAGGGGTGATAAAGTGGTTAGATGCGGGAATTATTTTCCCAATCTCTGACAGCAGCTGGGTTAGCCCGGTTCAATGTGTGCCTAAGAAGGGTGGCATGACGGTTGTGAAGAATGACAACAATGAACTAATCTCAACGAGAACCGTCACAGGCTGGAAAATTTGCATGGATTATCGAAAGTTGAATCTAGCCACCCGGAAAGACCACTTCCCACTTCCCTTCATCGATCAGATGCTGGATAGATTGGCAGGGAGGTCACACTTTTGTTTTCTGGATGGGTACTCAGAGTACAATCAGATTTCCATTGCACCTGAGGACCGAGAGAAAACCTCCTTCACATTCCCTTATGGCATTTATGCCTTTAGGAGGATGCCCTTTGGCCTATGCAATGCACCCGCCACATTCCAACGGTGCATGATGGCCATATTCACTGACATGGTTGAGGATATAATGGAGGTGTTCATGGATGACTTCTCAGTGGTGGGAAGTTCATTTGATGAGTGTCTGGTGAATCTGACGCGTGTGCTGAAACGGTGCATCGAGACTAATCTGGTGCTGAACTGGGAGAATTGCCATTTCATGGTACAAGAAGGCATAGTCTTGGGGCACCGGGTGTCAAGCAAGGGAATAGAAGTAGATCGAGCAAAGGTTGATGTAATAGCAAAGTTGCCTCCACCAACTTCGGTCAAAGCAATCAGAAGTTTTCTTGGACATGCCGGTTTCTACCGGTGGTTCATAAAAGACTTCTCCAAAATCACCAAACCTCTCTGTAAGTTATTAGAGAAAGATCACCCGTTTGTATTTTCTGATGATTGCAGGGTAGCGTTTGAGGAGTTGAAGCAGAGGCTGGTCACAACACCCATCATTGTTGCCCCCAACTGGGAGCAACCATTCGAACTAATATGTGACGCTAGTGACTACGCAGTGGGGGCAGTGCTGGGCTAGCGGAAGGACAAATTGATGCACCCAATCTACTACGCCAGCAGAACGCTGAGTGGAGCCCAGTTGAACTATACAGTGACTGAAAAGGAGATACTAGTTGTAGTGTTCGCATTCGACAAGTTCCGATCCTACCTGATAGGATCAAAGGTAATCGTCTACACTGACCATGCCGCTCTCAGGTACTTAATAGAAAAGAAAGACTCTAAGCCACGCCTGATTCGTTGGGTGTTGCTGCTGCAAGAGTTCAATCTTGAAATACGTGACCGCAAGGGCACTGAGAATCAAGTCGCTGATCACCTATCACGACTTGAGGGAGTTGAAAATGCAATTGAAGTTGAGAAAATTCTGGAAACTTTTCTGGACGAGCAACTGCTCGCCACCACTCATCAGGAAGCGCCATGGTATGCAGACTTGGCCAATTACCTGGCCAGTGGTATAGTTCCTCACGACCTTTCATCGGTCCAGAGGAAACAATTTTTTCGTGAAAGCCGCTTGTACTATTGGGATGAGCCCTATCTCTTTTGAATATGCCTGGATAACATGATCCGGAGATGCGTCTCCGAGATAGAACAATCTTCTATTTTGCAAGCTTGTCATGCATCGACTTATGGTGGACACTTTGGAGGGATCAGGACAGCAGCAAAGGTGCTAGAAGCCGGATTTTTCTGGCCGACTGTGTTTAAAGATGCTCACTCATGGGTGAAGGGTTGTAATGAATGTCAACGCACCGGGAACATTTCCCGGCGCCACGAGATGCCCATGAACCCAATTCAGGAGATAGAAGTGTTCGACGTCTGGGGGATTGATTTCATGGGTCCCTTCGTCAGCTCCTATGGCAATAAGTACATCCTTGTTGCTGTAGACTATGTGTCCAAGTGGGTGGAAGCTGTAGCGTTGCCCACCAATGATGCGAAAGTGGTGGTGGGGTTTCTAAAGAAGAACATATTCACCCGCTTTGGGACACCACGTGCAATTATCAGCGACGAAGGCACTCACTTCTGCAATAGAGCCTTCGAGAAGTTGCTTATAAAATATGATATGCGCCATAAGGTGGCTACTCCATACCACCCACAAACTAGTGGACAGGTTGAGGTATCCAACAGGGAAATCAAGAGTGTGTTAACGAAAACTGTAAATGCCAAAAGAACTGATTGGGCAAGGAAGCTAGATGATGCACTTTGGGCCTACAGAACAGCTTTCAAGACACCAATTGGTATGTCACCATACAAGTTAGTGTTTGGGAAGGCCTGTCACCTACCTGTAGAACTCAAGCATAAAGCGTGGTGGGCAATGAAACAACTAAACTTAGACATGGAAGCTGTGGGCACGTCAAGAGTCACAGAATTGCATGAGCTCGAGGAGTTCAGGTATCTTGCTTTTGAGAGCACAAGGTTGTACAAAGAGAGAATGAAGAGGCTACATGATCAGAACATTGTTGAGCGAAATTTCAAACCTGGGGACATGGTATTGCTATACAACTCAAGACTGAGGTTGTTCCCAGGTAAGCTGAAGTCACGATGGTCTGGACCATTTCGAGTAGTTGAAGTTTTCCAGTCAGGAGCGGTTGACGTTGCCATTGAGAATGACTCTCGTACATTTAGAGTCAATGGTCAGATATTGAAGTTGTATGTGGGTATGAGCGAGCCCAAGGAAGGGTCTCAACTGTAGTTGACTGAACCACAGAGGTCGAGCGAGCTTTAACTGCACTCATCTGGGTCGTGCCACGACGTTAAATCAGGCGCTGCATGGGAGGCAACCCATGAAATTGTTGTAAGTGTAACTCTTCTTAAAATAAAATAAAAAAAGGCGTCAGAATCAGAGATGGGCTTAGGCCGCGGTTCTACCGCGACCGCGGTCAAACTGTGGTCCTGACCCTTCTCTGAACCCAGGCCATCGCGGTTGCACCGCGACCGCGGTCAAACCGCGGTCAAGAGGGCCATCTGAACTTGGCCTACCGCGGTCCTACCGTGACCGCGACAGAACCGCGACAGACGCAAACGGGGTCCAGGTAAGTTTTTTTTCTATTTTGTTTTAATTTTTTTTCTTTTCTCCTTTAAAAAAGATACCCTCCCACCTACCACTAAACCCTCTCCCACCAGCCCAGAACCACAAATAAAAAATAACCCCCCACTCCTTTCTCTCTAATTTCTCTCTAACCTCTCTCTATCTTCTCTCTTCTCCTCTCATCTTCACAAAACTTCATTATCATCCTCCCCTACTTTCCACCTTCACCACCCACTTTCCCTCAACAAAACAAGTAAGTTTCTCTCTCTCTCTCTCTATTTCATCTTCTAACTTAGTGTAAATTTGATCTAAACTTATTTAGTTAAACCCTAGGTAGGAATAGTGTAGATTTCCTTTCAATTTTTGCTTCTTCTCTTTGTTTTATTGTTGTATTTGCTTCTTGTGGATTTATTTGGTGCTAAAATGGTTGGGTCTTTCTTCTACTTCGATTGTGGAGGTTGTTTAGATGTTTTGGAGGTCTAGAAGTAATTTCTGCGGTGTAGCTTGGTGGTGGGACCTTTTTAGCCGGGAATTTGAGGCTTGTGGTGCTATTTTGAGGCATTTTGGGCCTACCCTAGGTTGTGGTGGTATTGTATTTGGTAAATGTGGTGTTATTTTTAATGTGACTCACTTGAAGCAGTAAGTGTGGGGTGTTGTATGCTTGTGGGGCCATTGTGGAGATTGTAACTTTGAACACATCATGAGTTTAGGGTTTGGCATAGTGTCTAAATGGAATAAATAGGAGATATTATTTGGTGCCATCGGGTGGTGAAGTCTGAGTAATCATCCGGCTGGCACATGTAGGATATATTTGATGGTTTTTCTGTATTCTTTGCAGGTCATATGGCTCGTAAGAAGCAGAAGAGATCGGCAGGCACGTCCCAACAGCCTACTTATGATGCTTCTAGGTTCGAATCCGAAGTGGCAGAGGACGACTTTTATGCCAAGGCCTCAAAGAGCTTCATCCTTGAAATACCAATTAACAGGGCAGCCCTCCGTGCAGAAAAGGAGGAGATGTATGAGGAAATACGGCGGAGGGAAATGGAGTTCTTATTTGATGAACCTGAAACGATGAACAGGATGCTTGTACGAGAGTTCTACGCGAACTGCCCAGCTCATATGCTGCGGAAGGTGACTGTACGAGGCACATGGGTAGATGCCTCAGTGGAAACTATTCGACAGGTATTGCGGCTGCCCCGGTTTACTGGTGACATCGACTATTACCAGGATGCCCCAGGTGTCACTTGGGATACTATGACTGATGTACTCTGCGCAGGGGGGCAACCAATCTGGATATGTGACCACATCACCCTGAACTCCAATTCGTTCACCCATTTGGCTAAGTGTTGGCTCACTATCATTTGCAACCGGTTCTTGCCCTCAAGCAATACGACTGATGTGAACTTCCAAAGAGCCCTTTTGACGTAGTGCTTCGTCACAAAGAAGGATTTTGATGCGGCAAGGCTTATTGGTGACGAAATGATCATACGGTCCCCGCTGAGGTCAAAAGGATTCTACTTTCCCTCCCTGGTGACTACATTGTGCCTACGGAAGCAAGTCTCCCACCCCAGCACAGTCTCTAACTCTGATTTAGTCTCAGGGAAGTCTTCTTACCCTTCTGCTCTTTACCTTCTTGATATGACATGGAGACATGCCATGACTTTAAGTGTGGGGTGGGAGACTTGCTTTAGTGATATGTGTACTGTACATAGACATTGTGTGTGTTGTAGCATGAAATTGATGTTGTTGTATACAATTGACTGTACTTATATGAGGAGTCTGACTTGGCCCAACGACGGACACTTGTCGAAGGGTCTCTTGAGGGTCCAAATTGGATAAAAAAAACCAAAAAAGGTAGAAGACTCTTCCTGAGGACGGACCGCTTGGACAAGTACTCTTGAGGGAAGTAGTCCATGAAGTTTTTTTTTCTTTATTTTTTTTCCTTTTTAGGCAGTGTAGTAAGTCCCCCTTGGTTTTTCTTTTGGCCACGGTTCTTTTCCAAGGATTTTTCTTGAACCAGGTTAGGTAGATTTTCCTTTTTTAGTTAGGACTAAGATAGGTAAAGGCTAGAATGCTACCCTGGATGTACACACCTGCAAACAACTAAAATAAACTTGAGAGTGTGACGTCTAGGCTCAGTTGTGGACTTGTAAATCTATGCCTTAATTTTGCATATTTTGCTTTTCTTGAACGCTCGTATGAGTGTGTTGATAAACTGATTCAGAACGAGTTACATGCTAAGTGTGTGAGATTTTACTTGCATTCTGTGCTTGCATGCGATACCTAGAACTTGCCCTGTGTGTTTGCAAAGCGAAATAGAAGTTGTTTGGTTTTAGAGATGATTGAGGCATTTCTTTGTGTAAGCCTATATATAATGGTGAATCCACCTGTCTATATTGCCATAGTTAACTTTTTGAGCTTGAAGCTTGTTCTTTGATAACCCTATAATGACCTATATCCCTGTGTTTGAATAGCTGATTGTTTGAACCTATACCTCCAAGAAGCACTTGAATCACTAAGGAACATACAAAAGTCAAAGTGTGGGGTGGTAGGGAGTTAGCGAAAAAAGGGGAATCAGGAATGAATCATTTGAATAGTGCACTGGCATTTAAAAAAAACAAGAAGCCAGTTGCACCTAAAGAAAAGTAGGGGTCACCTGTGAAACAAAAATGTGGAGGAATGATTAGGCTGAGCAGGGAAATTGAGATAAAAGGAAGTGTGTATTAAAAGTGCTAAAGGAGGTTAGTCACTACATCCAAATGTATCCTACCCGGCCCTTAGCCTACATTACAACCAAATAAAGACCTCTTGATCTTTGACTAAAACAGCTGATTAGTAGAGTACTACACTATGGGCAAGCTTATGGTGTGTCTGTGTGGCATGTGAATGTTCTTTGCTGAGAGTGAGTGAATTCTTTCTATCTTCGGTTCCTTGTGTTTGAATTTTATGCGTGTGGAACTTCTCTCAGATTTTTGATGTGAGGGAATGTGACTCGGGAAGGAAAAGTAAGTCTTCACCTCTATTAGAGTAACTAGAGTGAGCGCAAGTGTGTCATGGCAGTAGAGTCTGCATCTGGGGTATGACTGGCACATTGCTTAGGTGGTTCCGTCAAAATGGCGGGTGTGACATACTTGGGGTAATGCATGAAATGGTTAAGCTTAGAAGTGTGGTTTAGCTTGCTTGAGGACGAGCAAAGGTTTAAGTGTATGGTGTTGATAATAGGTGAATTTAACTATATTCAGGTCCTAAATAACCGCATTCTTGCATAGTTTTGATAATAAAAGTGATAACAAAATGCTCTTATTAGTGCTTTTCATGACTTGCAGGTTATATATGACTAGGGAAGGCTAGAGAGTACTTTTGGAGTCAAACATTGAAGAAAGAGAGGCCATCAGTGAAATATCCCAAGTGAACCACGCAAAAACAGGCTGAAGAATCAGAGAAATGATTCTGCCACGGTTCCACAGTGATCGTGGCAGAACCACGGTGAAGACTGCTCGTGGACAGAAGGAGATTCAGAGGAGCTGTTTGGCTGCGGTTCCACCACGACCGCGACAGAACCGCGGCAGGTGCGAGGAAGTTCAGGGACTAAAGTGCAAAACACGGGATTTTTAGCCCAAAACCCTATTTTAAACACTAGACTCCGCCCAAGAGAGGCATGTATTGTTTTGGAGAGTATTTTTGGCAAGAAGAACAATTGTGAGAGATCACCCAAAACATCTTTCTTCTTTTCTTTGATTTTTATTGCTAGTTTATGATGAATCTTATCTTAGTTTGTTTACCCATAGTTATGAGTAGCTAAATCCTTTGTCTAAGGTTTTGATGGAACCTATTGGGGGATGAACTTCTTGTTTATGTGAATACAAATTGCTAGTTTCAATCTTTATTTGTTCAACTATGTTCTTGTTGTAGTTAATTGACAGGATCCTCAATTAGCTGTGCCTATTTAGTGTGCATAACTCGGGAGAGAGTGCATATTTAGGTTATTGTTGAGCAACACCACTCCCAAAGTATAAGAGGGATCTATAACTGCGGGTTTAAAGGCGGGATTAGGGATAACGAAGCCTTGGGTGCAATCTTAAGTGAACTGTGTTAATTAAAGCTAGCTAGTGTATCTCGGGAGAGTGCAATAGTATATTACTGTGATTACTCGGGAGAGATTTACGGTAAGAAAAGTGTTCATGATTGATAGAGGTGTGTTGGTAAATTTGTATGAAGCATAAACAGAAGGGATTCCATCAATAGGGGAAGTCATTACCTTAGCATTTTCTCATTATTGTTTACAACCTTAGCATTTTAGTTTACAGCTTGTTATTTACTTGCAATCTTAGTTAGTAAAGAAACCATCAACGGTGATTCAAACGTCTGGGGAAGTTGGTTCTCAAGAGTTTAGTAGTTCTAAAGATTGTGATTGATAGGTTAATTCTCTGTGGATTCGACCTTGGGCGGAATACTCAGGTTATATTTGCAACGTCTGCATTGTCCTTTTATAAGGCATAGTTGGGCGTAACCACTTTTCGTTGTCAGTTTTGTATTAATATTCTGCACAAGTTATTTGTCTAGTGAGTGTCTTGGCTTGAACCTCGTCACTATTCCACCGAGGTTAGTTTTGATACTTACTGGGTACCAGTTGTGGTGTACTCATACTACGCTTATACATATTGTTGTATAAATCCAAGTACCTCAGAGTGTGTTGGTCGTTAGTGAGTTGATCCCAAGTGGTTGTGGAGACTTCAAGGTATACCTATTATTCCGCTTGTAGGCCTCGGAATTACCTTCTATTCTTACTTTTCTACTATTTATTGTATCCCAAACAATGTTGTATTTTAAGACTTATTATGTACCTCTTGTAGAGCTTATGACTTAGTAGTACCGGGTTTTGGAATTGTGACTGTTCTATTTCTATATTGGCTATGTTTTGGGCATTTTCTAAGGTTTATTTAATATTAAGTTGTTATATTCTATCCGATATTGTTGTGTGATAGGCTTACCTAGTCTTAGAGACTAGGTTCCATCACGATCCTTAAATTGGTATTTTGGGTTGTGACAAGTTGGTATCAAAGCTTTAGGTCCATAGGTTCTATGAGTCATAAGCAAGTTTACTATAGTCTTGCACATCGGTACGGAGATGTCTGTACTTTATCTTCGATAGGATACTGAAATATTAGAAAATTTCACTTCTTTCATTCCTCATCGTGCGGATTTGTTGAATTCGAAATTTGAGCCTTTTCTTTCTATTATCTCACAGATGGTGAGGACACAAGTTTCAGTTATTGATGATGCTTCCCCCAATGGAGGTGTTGCTAGAGGTCGAGGCAAAGCGGAGCACGTGCTATAGCGAGGGGTCGTGTTAAGGCCGAGACTGAGGAGCCACCAGTAGCTTCAATAGGGGAGCAAGTACTCGAGGCGCCTATTGCTACACCTGGACTTCAGGAGACTTTAGTGCATTTCCTGAGCATGTTTGGTACTTTGGCTCAGGCGAGATTGATCCAAGTTGAACCAGCTGCTTCTCAGTCTAAGAGGGGGGCTCAAACTCCCGCCGCCCGTACTCCAAAGCAGCAGGCTCATATTGATCAGGCTCCGAGTGTTATGTCGGTGCAGCCCGTGATTACAGTCCAGCCCGAGGCCAGGCTAGTTACATCAGAGGAGAAGCAGAAGAGGTTAGACAGGTTTAAGAAATATCATTCTCCTACTTTCAGTGGCATAACTTTTGAGGATGCATATGGTTTTCTAGACTAGTGTCACCGTATTTTGTGCATTATGGGAATAATAGAGTTGAGCGGGGTCGACCTTACTAATTTCCAGCTGACAAGGTTGGCATATAAATGGTGGCAGACTTATGAGGAGAATAGGCTAGCTGGCACAACACCAGTTACTTGGACTTAGTTCACTGATCTATTATTGAGGGAGTTCATTCCACAGACCATCAGGGATGTGTTGCGTACTGAGTTAGAGCAGGTTCGCCAGGGGACTATGACTGTATCCAAGTATGCTATAAGATTTACTGAGTTATCTCGTCATTCACTCGCTTTGGTTTTCACTGTTAGAGAGAGAGTCCACAGATTTATGGAGGGACTCGGTTATAGTCTTAGATTTGGGATGGCACGAGAGTTTGAGACTGATACTCCATTCCTGTAGGTTGAAGAGATCGCTAGGACGTTAGAGTGTATCCGCGACCAGGAGAGGGGGGATAGGGAGGCCAGGAGGCCTCGAGATTTTAAAAGGTTTAGTGGTTCCCGCTCTGCAGTTTTAGCTCGTCATGGTAGCGGTTTTATCAATTGACCAGTTCAGCTGGCACTTCAGGTTACTCGCAGTACTCTAGCTATTCAAGGACCTTAGAGTACTCTTTTTGGAAAGCCATCTTCCAGCGTACATCCTGGACGGGGTTCCTACCGTGGTTATTCTAGCCAATACATATGCTATTAGGAGTAGGCATTGGGTCTCTTGGCAAAAATTATGTCTGCCTAAGGAAGAGGGCGGATTAGGGTCCAGATCTCTTCATGATGTCTCTAGAGCTTTATTTTCTAGTCTTTGGTGGAAATTCACAACAACCAAATCCCTATGGTCTAACTTCATATGGAACAAGTACTACAAGAAAGAGATTCCTACGGTAGTGCAATTTAGGTCATGATCTCATGCGTGGAAGCAGATGTTGAATGCAAGGAAAGATGTAGAGAATGAGATACTATGGGAGATGAAGAGTGATACAATAAATGTATGGCATGTAAATTGGATAGGATTAGGGGCACTATACCATTTAGTGCCGCCTGAGTTTCATATCAATGAGGAATTGGAAGAGGTAGCAGAATTGAGGCAAGAAGATAGCTGGAATGAGGAGCTGATTGACCAGACCTTCCCTAAAGATATAGCTGAACATATTATACAAAAGGTGTAGTTTGAAGGCAGTTCTAGCTATTAGGATAAACCTTTGTGGAAACCTACTGCTTTAGGTAAGTTCACAGTGAGTAGTGCTTGGCATATAGTGAGACTTAGAGCACATTCTAATCCAGAATACAAGCATATGTGGATTAAGGGTTGCCATTCAAGATTTCATTCTTTCTTATTGGAGGGTATGGAGAGGCAAACTGGCTATTGATGATTTATGGAGAAGGCAATGATACATTTGTTTCTAGGTGTTGGTGTTGTCAACATACACAAGAGGAAACCTTTGAGCATTTGTTCTTAACAGGTACAAATGCTACTAAGGTTTGGAAGACATTTATGAATGCTGCAGGGATCAATGTTCAACTGGTACAGGTACATCAGGATATTAGGGCATGGTAGAAAGCTTCATGCTGTTCAAAACTGAAGCCACTATTCCAGGCAGTGCCAGTAGTTGTAACTTGGGAGCTGTGGAAGATGAGAAACACAAATAGGAATGGAGGTTCAGTTTTAATGAATAGGGTAATACATGAGATCAACAAGACATTATACTTCTTGGCAAAGGTTAGATGTAATTGGCTTACTCACATTCCATATCTTTAGCCAGACATGATAAGGCTCTTTGAGGAGTATAGGCTAGTGATTGTAACTAAAAGGGTGACATGGCAATTGCCTTATACTGGCTGGTACAAGTGCAATACTGATGAAGCATCAAGAGGCAATCCAGGTCCCAGTTCTCTTAGCTTTTGTGTGAGAAAAGGTGAAGGTGATTTGGTGTATGCAAAGGAACAACAACTGGAGGAAACAACTAACATTATGGTTGAGGCAAAGGCAATAGAAGAAGGACTATCTTATTGTGTAGCTCATGACCTACACCATCTTATTTTGGAGACAGATTCTTTCAGTATGAAGAAGATTATTGAAGGAGAATGGGATCCTCCATGGTGAATTTGGGCTGAAGTTAAGAGGATCAAAGAGATGAAGGAGCATTTTAATGTGTTGTTCAGCATGTCTTAAGGGAGGGCAACATAGTGGCAGATTATTTAACTAACCTTATGTTTTCTTTTGTAGGTACAATCTAGTTTCACTCTTTTTTTGAACTGCCAAGTGCAGGGAGGAGACTAATCAACCTTTACAAGTCTCAAACTCCTAACCTTAGGGTTAGGTTTGCCAAAAGAAGAACTTCGGATTGATGAGCAGGTATCTAATTTCAATGTCTGCTTTTGCTAGTTGCTTTGTTACTCTTGTATTATGTATACTGTTAGATATCTTACCATTGGTATCAGCATGGTTTCATGCTCATTCTGGTGGGGATCTAATGATATATGGATTGGTTAAGGTAAGCAGGCAGTGGATGGCCTTGTATCCCAGATCACAAGGTATAGGCATGGACAATTATTGGTTTATACATTGGTATGTATCATACAGCTACAAGTTTGGGTATAGAATTTGCAGTCAGGATACATATAGCACTCATACTTATCAATGCATTCTGGATTTCGAATTTCAAGTGTAAACTGGGATCCAATGGCAGTACAGGTGCTAGTATTTAGTTGTATTTTGCTAGGTATTGTCATGTCATTGTTCAGTGGTATTGGTATGGTTACATGCCCATTTTGGAGGTGTCAAGGCAGTACCTGGCTATGGTTCGAAATGCAGGTATTGTCATCTTGCTTCTTGAGGCAACTGTTGATATTTTCTCCAATTCTAGAGGAGTTTAAATTGATGTCATGTGTTTCTTGGGCTATTTGTGAGTCATTCGTTGATTCGGGGAAGAAGAAACATTCATGCCATTCCATAGATTTTGCATAATCATGCTATTTGGATGCTGGGACACTTCCAGAAATTAATGGTGTTGCTAGGATTCACATTTGCCTTGTCCTTTGGAATGCAAAACTTGGCACCTGGTGAAAGCTTTAGAGGTGCTACATTGAGGTTTTTCCCTTGGCTTGTGGATACACACACCACTATATGTTGGGAGTTGTTTATGATACCATTTGTAATAGTTAGCATTTACAGCTTAGTTTAAGCTTTACATCTTTTAGCTTTGATTTTGGACAAATTGTAAACCTTGGATCCTTATTTTTTGGATTATTATGTCAGCCTAGTGGTATATTTGGTATTTTAAAAAAAAAAGCATAAGCCACTGGTGGCAAAAAGAAAGCTTGGAGGAAGAAGCACAAATATGAGCTTGGTCAACAATCTGCTACTGCCAAACTTTTAAAAAAAAAAAAAAAATAGAGGGTCAGGCAAGTTCATGTACAAGTTAGCAATGGTCAATGAGCGACCAAGTTTCTAATAGCAGGGAAATACTGAAAGAGGATCGGCAAACAAATAGAGACATTGAGGTTCAGGTGTTCAATAAAATTTCTCAGAGGGAGAAAATATATGGTCATATAAGCAAGGGGATGACATTGTTGGGAATGAGTGGGTGGAGGTCGAAGAAGAAGATTTCGAAAGTAGTGGATTATCTCTATTTCCCTTGCCGCTGTCCTTAAATGGGAGAGGATTTATGCACTAATTTGTAGTGACTATGAGGCTAATTTGGTCCACATCAATGGTGATGGAGATGTCATAGCATTAGAAGATGAGAAAAAATTTGAAAATGATGGAGATGTCTCGGCTGAATCTGCTGCTATTGGGAAATATGAGAAGGTTTATCAGCCTGTCATAACCCCTATTACTGAAGGACTTAATCTTTACATTGCGCGGTACCTAGTTCCTTCTTTACATTTTGCCCTTGTTGCATATGATAGTTTCGTAGGATATTTTATGAAGAATTTGGCTGCTAATGACGATGGAAAGTGCGACAATAAAGGTTTTTCAGATTCAATCAACCGGTGATGTCCTTCCATTCTAACTACATATACAATGCTTGCTTTATTGAGCCTCTTCCATTAAGTTTTACTTCATCTAAGATGTTTGAAGGGGTCAAAGAACTGAAGTGCTTAGTTGCCAAGTTGAGTACAGTAGATGAATTTATGATGGTGGGAAAACTAATCACCACAGGGTACTCACCAATAGATTGGTCTAGATGGAGAATTCAAGGTTATTGTGGTAAGTAACAAAAGGATGGTTGATATAAGGGGTGTTAGATTAGTGGCGGAGCCAAATTTTCATTAAAGAGAGTCAAAATATAAAGAAATGAACCCACCAAGAAGTCAAAGGGTGTCATTATATAGTATATATACACTTTTTTTTAAAATTACCGAACTAAACAGTGTAATTTTCCGAGGAAGGGATCTCGGCTGACACCCCTTAGATGCATGTGACCCCGCCACTGGTGTTGATGAGGGGCAGGGTAAATTGTTGGAAATTGTTCGCTACCTACGAGACCCCAAGCTTTGCACTCGTCTTAGTGGTCAGCTTGTAAACACGGTGTTATTTGCTGATTTCCCTTACACTAGTAAGACTGTTATATAGAGTCATTATTTAAGAAGCTGAATATTTTTTTTGTCATGTGGTAATATTAACCTTGAAAAGATGATTGTTAGTGGTGGAGCTCAAAGAATGACTGATTATTTTCAAGAGATGAGAAAGAGAAAAACAATTCAAGGATTTGAAAATTTGGAAACTTTTTCAAGAAAATATATTTATGTTATGATACCAGTATACTGGACATGGAGAGTTCTGAAGCATATAAGTTATTCTTGGAGAAGTTAAGAAGCAAAGCTTGCTGTGGAGTTAATGTTGTTTCTGGTTACTTGCTGCTGGTTCTTAAAATTACTCGAGATGGTGGAACGGATCCATTACTTTATCTTTTCAAGTTTCATTTAATTTCAGTTGCATCTAAATATGGTCTCTCAGTTACTACGTTATTGTTAGGTAGTGATAGTGTTGGGTTTTTAAGTTTATTTTAGCTTAAAAGAGGGTGAATGAGAAATAGAGAGAAAATAAAATATTTGAGTTTACCTCCTTGACAAAAGGGCATTGTCCAATATTGAAGGAGGAAAATACTTTTGATGGGTATATATACAATTACTCTTCTTTTAGCTCTTAAAGAGTTAAGAAGAAGGCAAACCCTCGCGCCGTCGTCGTCGCTCGGCTTCGGCTTCGGATACTCATATCCTGCAACAACTTACTACATCTTAATGGCTAGTGGACTGGACTTTTTCACAGTCCTTTCCCAATTGTTGGATTCCGACATCGAGGTCAAAAGTGATACCTTATGGATGGAGCTGCCGCAGATTACAGGGGGGAGGGGGGGAGGGCTTCACCTCTGAGAAGCTTAAACGCAAAATGCTCTTCAAATCTTGTTCTCAAGATTTGGTCTAAAGGAGGATGGTTAACAATTGAGGAAGGGTATGGATATAGAAACTGTATTGGGAAAAATTGAGTTTACATATTAAAGTGGAATAAAGATGACGTGTCAAGACATGTAGACTAGTCAAAGAGTTACAGCTGGCAAAGAGACACAAGTTGCAACAGATACGAGCAAAGGCAAAGGAAGAGGCACGGGCAGATATTCAAAGGACTCGGCGCCCGTACCTATTTAAGTCATTTAGGTCCAGGAATCAAGGGGAATGAATCTGACAATATATGAGAGTACAAATACAATATTTAGTGAGCATTAAATACTGAATACGTTAGAAAATCTGTATTAAATACAATGATTGTGTAACATAGCATTTAATGTCTTTAATTACTCATAATAGCCTTATTATGACAAGGGCAAAACGCATATCTCCCAAATAGCTATAAAAGGGAGATAACTGATCAATTGTAAGGACGAAAGACTATTTGAATATATCGATTTACTTGTTTTTCTTCTGATTATATTATTGTTAGCCAAATTACTTTATTTCATATATTCTTTTGATTATCAGTAACCCGAGTTCTTCTAAACTAAAGCTTTGACCGAAATCCCATTTTTTGGTTAAACAAATTGGTTCCGTTACCGGGAATCTGATAATCTATTCTCTTTTAGCTTAACTTATCTTGTTGCATCAACCATGTTGAACAACAGTGATGACATTCAAGGAAACCGAGAAAACCAACAGCCAGGGTGATCCACAGAATACTAACACCCTGGTCTCTTCTCCACGAGATTCTCTTCGGCGGTCTCGTGAGGGCACTCCTGAGGGGTCTCATACGAATGGACACGCTCAATTTGAAAATGTTGAGGCTATCGATGAAGCTTTGCATAAACTAATTGTTGCACAAGTCAATAAAGCTCTTGAGGCATTTGTTTACCAGTTACCTGCTGCAACACCCACACTCACTCCAAATAACAACACTTTGGAGAACCCTCATTCCGGGCTTGTTAACTCAGGTAGTGGTGGAACTCCCAGTGAACCACAGGAGGGAGAACCAGGTAATTTAATCAATTCCGATTTACAAAATTTAGTACTAACATTTCAGAAACAGCTCAAGGAGCAAAGTGACCGCATAGAGCAAATACCCGGGGTGCCGCCCGTAATCAAAGGGGTAGATATGGATAAATATTCACAGCAACCTGGAAGCTAAGTGCTGCTCCCCTCCCAATTCCAAAGAAATTCAAAATGCCTGATATTCCAAAATATGATGGAACAATAGACCCACGAAACCACGTGACTGCATTCACAACAGGCGTAAAAGGCAACGATTTGCCTAAGCAGGAGATTGAATCAGTATTAGTCAAAAAATTCGGTGAAACACTCACCAAGGGAGAATTAACATGGTATTCTCTTTTACCCGAAAATTCTATAAATTCTTTTGCTGAGCTTGCAGATTCTTTCATCAAAGCACACTCGAGAGCTCAAAAAGTCGAAAAAAGAATGGAAGATATTTTCAAGATCAAGCAAGGGGACTCAAAATTGCTTAGAGAGTTCGTGGACAGATTCCAACGTGAAAGAATGACATTACCACGTGTACCAGATAATTGGGCAGCTATAGCTTTCACAAGCAATTTGAATAAAAAAAACTCAGAAGCTACGAGGCGACTCAAAGAAAGCCTTCGTGAATTTCTAGCTACAACGTGGAATGATGTTTACAACAGGTATAACACGAAGCTGAGTATAGAAGAAGATACTGTTCCACGACTTCAAAAAGAAGAAAAGGTAAGTTTGAGACGTGCGGAGACCGAAAAAAGATCCGGTAAAAATAGGTACGAGCCATACATGGGACCTGGGGGAAAAGACTCACGATCAAAGCAGGACAATCAAAGGTATGATCACAGATCAAGGAATAGAGAGTCAGGTTCTTCATCAAGATTTGGAAACGATCGAAATACCTATGAGTCATGAGATGATGATAGAAATTTGAAGGCGAGATTTGGCGGTTATAGTTTCAACGTGAGCACTTCCGAGCTCGTAGCTATTTTGAGAAGCACGGGAGATAAGGTACGATGGCCAAAAGAGATGAGATCGAATCCAAACAGGCGCAACCCTGATCATTGGTGCGAGTTTCATAATGACCACGGGCATAAAACGACAGATTGTAGGTTTTTACAAAGTGAAGTTGATCATTTATTAAAACAAGGATATCTCACTGAGTTGTTCAGTGAGAAAGGTAAGCAAGCTTACATGAAGAACAGGCAGGAGCCCCCGAAGCCACCTTCTCCCAAAAGAATCGTCAACGTTATAAGCGGAGGTGAAGACATCAATGTCATATCATACACTGCATATAACAAAATTTCCAAAGTTACAATCACCCAAGGGAAACGGGTGCGGCATGTCATAGAGGAAGAAAGCATTACATTTGATGATGCAGATGCATATGGCGTATTAACCCCTTATAATGATGCACTGGTAATATCTCTAATTGTACATGATACTAATGTAAAACGAGTTTTGATTGATCCAGGTATTTCCGTGAACATTATTTTGCTAAGGGTATTACGTGAGATGCAAGCAGAAGATAGAATAATACCAAAGGCGCATACTCTATCTGGATTTGATAATTCTAGTATTGTGACGAAAGGAGAGGTAACACTCACCACATTCGCAGAAGGAGTAGTCAAAGATACAAAGTTTCAAGTAGTACATATGGAGATGGCTTACAATATGATCTTTCAGAGACCATGGATCCATGAAATGGATGTTGTTCCTTCAACCTTGCATCAAGTCATTAAATTTCCATCACCCTGGGGAGTATGTCAAATTCGTGGAGATCAACATACATCCAGGAGCATCAATTCTGTAGCAGATTCCAGTACGAAAAATGAAGGAAAATAGCAATCACAGAAGACAGTTGATGGCACCACAACACAAACCTCAACTGAACAGGGACGAATAGATGTGGATTCAAGGCCTGACACCATTCAAGAACCAGAAGAAAACGAAAATATCAAAACAACAATTGAGGAATTGGAGCCTGTTGTGTTATTCGCTCAATGGCCTGATAAGAAAGTCTACGTAGGGGCCAATCTTAGACAAGGCATGAGAGGTAAGTTAATTGAATTTTTAAAAATTAATGTAGACTGTTTTACTTGGTCCCACTCTAACATGACAGGGATACCACCGGAGGTGATGACTCACAAATTAAATGAAGACCCATCATACCCTCATGTCAAGCAAAAGAAAAGAAAGCTAGGAACTTTCAAGAATCAGGTAATTCAAGAAGAGGTTCAAAAATTGCTAAAGATTGGATCCATCCGCGAGGTAAAGTATCCTAATTGGTTAGCCAATACTGTCGTAGTTCCAAAGAAGAACGGTAAGTGGTGAGTTTGTGTAGATTACACAGACCTTAATAAAGCTTACCCTAAAGATTCATTTCCCCTACCACATATAAACCAGCTGATTGATGCAACTGCAGGGCATGAACTATTAAGCTTTTTAGATTCATATTCAGGTTATAATCAGATCAAAATGGATCCGGGAGATGAAGAAAAAACTTCATTTATAACAGACAGAGGGACTTACTGTTATAAAGTAATGCCTTTTGGTCTCAAAAACGCTGGTGCAACATATCAGAGGCTGGTTACTAAAATGTTTCAAGAATATTTAGGAAAAACCATGGAGGTTTATATAAATTATATGCTCGTTAAAACTCAGCATTCGAGAGATCACATATCACACTTGTTTGATACTTTTCAAATTCTGCGCAAATTTAATATGAAGTTAAATCCCGAGAAATGTGCATTTGGTGTTGCATCAGGTAAGTTTTTAGGGTTTCTTATTTCTAACGGTGGTATTGAAGTGAATCCCGCACAAATTAAGGTCATTGAAGAAATCCCTAATATGCTTTCAAGTAAAAAAGAAGTTCAGAGACTAACAGGAAGAATTGCAGCCTTGGGAAGATTCATTTCCAAATCATCAGAAAAGCGCCTTAAATTCTTTTCAGCTCTTAAAAAGCAAGATCATTTCGAATGGAATGAGGAATGTCAGCAGGCGCTCAAAAATTTGAAAACGTACTTATCAAATCCACCATTACTGGCAAAACCAAAGCTGAGGAAAGACTTCTTATTTACCTTGCTGTTTCTAAAGTAGCGGTAAGTGTTGTTTTAGTCTGAGAAGACCAAGGTAAACAATATCCGATCTATTATGTTAGTAAATCTTTGTTAGATGCAGAGACACGATATCTTCAATTGGAAAAGCTTGCACTTGCATTAATCATGGCATCTAGGAAATTAAGACCTTACTTTCAGTGTCACCCTATTGCTGTAGTAACTGCTTATCCCTTACGTAATATATTGCATAAGCATGAGTTATCAGGTAGATTGGCTAAGTGGGCTATATAATTAAGTGAATACGAAATCACATACCAACCTAGAACTACTATAAAATCTCAAGTGTTAGCTGATTTTGTGGCTGATTTTAGATAAGGGATGCAATTAGAAGCAGACAAAGAATTACAGGTGTTCAATGGAGCTAACCCAGGAACTTGGACTTTATTCACTGATGGTTCATCTAACGTAAAAAGGTGCAGGTTTAGGGATCGTATTGGTACTACCTACGGGTGAAACCATTCGACAAGCTATCAAATGCCATTCTATAACTAATAATGAGGCAGAATATGAGGCTATGATTGCAGGTTTAGAACTGGCATGAGAACTTGGCATAAATCAGATTACAATCAAGAGTGATTCACAACTTGTAGTTAATCAAATGCTGGGGACTTATACAACTAGGGAAGCAAGGATGCAGCAGTACTTGGAAAAGGTACGGGATTTGATAAAACAATTTCAAAATTGGAAAGTTACACAAATACCAAGGGACGAAAATGTTGAAGCAGACGCCCTAGCTAATCTCGCATCTGCGGCTGACGTGGCAAGTGATGCAAACACTTCAGTTATTCATTTGTTTCATTTAGTTCTCGACCCCGATAAGAATGAGGTAAATTTTAATAACTTAACTTGGGATTGGAGGAATGAGATTGTTGCTTTTTTGCAGTATGGTACCGTCCCTGGTGATAAGGAAAAAGCTCATGCGCTTCGAAAAAAGGCTGCTCGGTACTGCTTAAAGCAATGCAATCTTTATCGGAAAATGTTTGGTGGTCCCTTAGCAAGATGCCTCGGACCTTCTCAAACGGAGTACGTAATGAGGGAAATACACGAGGGGCATTGTGGGAATCACGCAGGAGGAAGATCATTGGTAAGAACCCTAATTAGGGCAGGGTATTATTGGCCTAAAATGGAAGAAGAAGCAGAGAGTTTCGTGGTTAAATGCGATAAATGTTAAAGGTAAGGTAACAATATGCATAGAACTGCGGAGTTACTACATCCGGTCATTGCACCGTGGCCATTTATAAAATGTGGAATGGATATTGTGGGTCCATTACCACAAGCAAAAGGACAGGTAAAATTTTGCTCGTACTCACTGATTATTTTACTAAATGGGTAGAGGCAGGAGCATTCAAACAGGTGCGAGAAAAGGAAGTGAAAGATTTCATTTGGCGGAATATCATATGCCGATTCGGTGTACCAAAGGAGATCGTGTGTGATAATGGCCCTCAGTTTATAGGAGCTCAAATCACGGAATTCTTCCAAAGTTGGCAGATTAAAAGGATTACGTCTACGCCTTATCATCGGTGGGTAATGGGCAAGCAGAATCAACAAATAAAGTCATTATCAACAATTTGAAGAAGCGTTTAGAGGAATCAAAAGGTAATTGACCAGAAGTGTTACCTGGTGTTTTATGGACATATCGCACAACCGCAAAAATAAGCACATGAGAAACACCATTTTCGTTGGTTTATGGAGCAGAAGCTTTAATTCCTATTGAGATAGGAGAGCCAAGCACGAGGTTTACGCAGGCAACAGAAGAGTCTAATGACGAAGAAATGCGTGTAAATCTTGATTTACTTGAAGGAAGACGGGAAGCTGCATTAATAAGAATGACAGCACAGAAGCAAGTCATAGAACGGTACTACAACCGAATAGCACGCCTCAGATTCTTCAAAATTGGGGACTTCGTGCTCAAAAAGGCTTTCCAATCTACGAAGGCAGCTAATGCAGGTAAATTAAGTCCAACATGGGAGGGACCCTATAGAATTCATGATATTGCAGGTAAATGAGCATATGAACTGGAAACAATGGATGGCAAAATACTACCTTCACATTGGAATGTTGTTCATTTGAAGAGGTACTACTTCTAAGGAATACCCACGGTTAGGTATCTATGTTTTAAAATTCTGTTTTTGAATTGTTAAAATTTTACTAACAATTTTAGATGATAGGCAAAAAGCTAGCCCGTACTAAATGATGAGCCACGACCTGCAAGGCACGTGGAATACATTAAACTTCTCGTCCCAGTGTTACAAATATTCTGATAGAAATTCAAAACGGGTTAAGCAGTCTTCATCTATAATCGCACCTCCAAGTCCCATATATTTTTCCTTTTTCAGGGAAAGGATCAAATGAGAGGAATAATCAAGTGCTCGAGGCTTCATACTTCAACACTCAAACACTTGGGGGACTACATAATATATACAGGCATGTGTATAAAGAAGGCAAAGAAGTCAAGTGCAGAGTAAAAGTCACGAAGTCACGAACTAAGGCCAAAGAAAACCTTACTATAGTTAGGGTAAAGGCTATGTACTGAAACGGGTTATAAATAAAAACCTTCTGTTTATTATTTTTACTTTTTTTAAATCTGTTACAAGAAAAACAGTTACGAGAAAGTTATAGTGTAATTCAAATACATGTAAAGTGTTATTCAAAACTAGACAAGGTTCAAATAAAAACTTGTCAAAGTTATTTCAAAGAAACATGTATGTTCCTATTTCTTTTATCGTATGTTAAACACCATTATGAAGTTGAGACGTATTCTTCATTAAGTGTCGAATATAAAAGGGCCCTCTTTTATAAAACTTATGTTTAAATTAGTTAGTCATAAGTTTAACATAAGCATTTTTGAAGAATAAAAATGTAAATTATTTTTTAAGTCCTTAGAAATAAAGGCAAGAATAAAGTAAACAGAAGTTCAAGACAATAACAAGAAAACTTCTTAATATTTTAAAAAAAACTTAAGACTAAGTACGTACTTAGTTGTAAAGCTACGAATTGTTTATATAAATTGCCCCATGAAAAGGTCTGGGGACTTGCATTTCCAAAATAAACCCTCAAATGAAACCAAGGGTTTGATCACAATTTTCCAAATAAAACAAAAACAAAGATATTCAAACAACTAAAGCTGGTCACTGAGAAGTTGAAGGTACTGAAGCAGGAACATCAACAGCAACGGGATCAACTTGGGCATGAGTATCAATAGTTGTGGGCTCAACTTGACTTGCAGCAACAGGCTCGAATGGGCTTGAAATAGTTGGGATACCTGTATCAACTTCAACATTCACGGAAGGTTCGGCCACGGAAGAAGGAAAATCTTGAGTTTGCTGAGCTTTCTCAATAGTTTCATTGATTTTAGCCAACTCAGATTCCAAGTTAAAATTTTCTTGGCCAGCTTCAATTAGGGTATCACGGCGTGAATTCAAAAACGCCGAACTTACTTCAATAGCAGTTTATCTTCAATGATCTCATAATCCCTTTCCCAGTCAGCAATCTCGTTTTTTAACTTCTTATTTTCAGCCAAGGCAGATGTGTAAGAAGTCTGGAGAGAGTCATGGGAGCTTTCTAAAGCACGCAGCCTATCAGAAGAAGCTCGAAAGTCTTCTTGTGCCTGAGTCAAATTTTGTACGAGCTCCCCAACGTAAGCTTCTTTTTTTACTCAAAAGAGTCTTCAACTCTCTGATTTCTTCACTAGCCTTGGACAGCTGCTCTGAGAAGGAAGTTTCAAGGCTAGTTTTTTCTTTATCTGCTTGGCTTGAGGAAGCCTTTTCAACCTCCAACTCTGAAGTCAAAGCCCGTACCTGCTGCTCCAAGGTACTCTTACTCTCTTCTAAATGTTCCACATTCAAGCTCTCAAACTGTTCCCTCCAATTGCACTCCTCTAACTGAGAATCACACACTAATTGATCTGAGTGGGCAACTCTTTTCATCATCTCTGTGCCGATAAGGTTGGCCTAAAAAGGGGAAAAGGAAATAAGAATCCTCAAAGATAGAAAAATTATAAAGTAAAAGAAAAAAGGGAAGGGGAATACCTTCAAAGTGGCGTGCACAATATCGTTCATCAGGGTCAAGGAACTATGGCTCTCTAGCTTAGCTTTCTCAATTGGGCCAATTAAAGGCTCTAGCCATACATCCGCTTGACCTGATTTCCTTAAGAGACTACCCTCACTTCAATGACTACTCGCCTCATAGAAGCACTCGTACTTGAGGAGCCAACTTCAGTGCGATGAATGTTTGGAGGAGGAATTGTCGAAGAAGGTCCAGAACTAGGTAAAGGAGTGGAAGAACCGCGAACAGATCCTAAATTACGAAGCCTACCTCCCCTTCTGCTTTTAATGGGGGCATTACGGAATGTATCAACTATGGGAACCCTTTTAGGGTTAGAATTTGAATAAGACATGATGAAGAAGGATGATACGATGAAGAAGCAAGCAGGGATTTGAGAGATTGAATATTCAGTAAACTTTATGTGGAAAAGACAAAGAAAGAAGTTATATTTATACTGATAAGCGACCGCCGAAGGAAAAAGTGTAATGATATAAGTACCATAATAATGACAACTGGCGCTTCGTGAATAGTGAAACCACAAAAAAGCCTTAAAAGGGCTACAAAACTGTAGAACTAATAAAAAGATGACACGTGTGAAGAGCATTAAATAGAAGTGACAATTGAAGTGTCAATTTTGTCATAGCATTAATGGTGACAAAAATTCTCGTTTTAATGAAATCCACTTCCCAAATATTCAATTGATAAATAAATGGCAAGCGGGGGGACTATCTATATTGGAAAAAAATGAGTTTACATATTAAAGTGGAATAAAGATGACAAGTCAAGACACGTAGACTAGTCAAAGAGTTACAGCTGGCAAACAGACGCGAGTTGCAATAGATACGAGCAAAGGTAAAGGAAGAGGCACGGGCAGATATTCAAATGACTCGGCGCCCGTACCTATTTAAGTCATTTAGGTCCAAGAATCAAGGGGAATAAATCTGACAATATATGAGAGTACAAATACAGTATTTAGTGAGCATTAAATACTGAATATGTTAGAAAATCTATATTAAATACAATGATTGTGTAACGTAGCATTCAATGTCTTTAATTACTCATAATAGGCTTATTATGACAAGGGCAAAACGCATATCTCCCAAATAGCTATAAAAGGGAGATAACTGATCAATTGTAAGGACGAAAGACTATCTGAATATATCAATTTACTTATTTTTCTTCTGATTATACTATTGCTAGCCAAATTACTTTCTTTTATATATTCTTTTGATTATCAGTAAACCGAGTTCTTCTAAATTAAAGCTTTGACCGAAATCCTATTTTTTGGTTAAACAGAAACATGAGAGCATGTGAAGCAGGAGTTATTCACAAGAAATGTAGCATGTTAGTAGAAGTAAGTGATAAAGTTAGAGTTGTTAAGAAATGCGACATGAACATCAATATGTTTAAAATGAAGGTTGTTGTTATGGTCAAGAGTTTTCTTTGTAATTGCTCTTGTGCAGTGTTGAGGTCGATAGGAGTCAACAAGCTGGTGGATTGGTTAAAGTGTTCTCCATATCAAATCAGTCGACTGATAGTGAAACTTATGCATCTTGGGATAGAAATTGATGGTCCTGCCCTTGTCATCTCCTCTATTCATCTGGAGGTACAAACTCAAGAATCCTTGCTGGGACATGAAACTCAAAATTTCTGAAGCAGTGAAAATGCCATGTTCCCTCCATATTTTTAAAACTATGGAGCATTCTGATCATCAGGAAGGATCATTGGTTTGGTGCAATAAATTATCAGTCATCACTCATTTCCAAGTTTCAAATTCGCAACCATAAGAGACAAGGTTGTTTTAAGGGGAACAGAATGTAATAGATTGAAGGAATGACAATTGTCATGCAACGAGAGGTATATCGACAAAGAAAGTAGCGGGTATTGTGAGCACGTGATTTTGCCCTATATGAATTATTTCCATAGATTCAAGAAAAATAAAATTTTCCATTATTTGCAATTTCGTAGATTTTCGTAGCATTTTTTTTGTTATTGTTTGCATTTGTCTGTGCATGTTTATTTTATTTAATTCATAAAAATACAAAAATACACTCATTTGCATTTAGGATCTAATTTTGCATTATTGAATTAATTAGTAATTTAGTGTTTTATAAAAATGAAAAAATCACAAAAATAACTTATTTTTGCATTTTAAATTTTTAGTTTCGAATTTTGGTAGTTTTTCTTTAATTTGGTATTTAATTAGTTGTGGTAATTATTATTTAGAGTTAGTTAATTTAATTTGAGAGGATAATTTGATTAGGAATTAATTTAGGTTTATTTTTAATTTTAATTTAAAGAAATTAGAAAAAAGAAATGAAAATAAAAGAAAAGAAGAAAGAGGATTGATAATTTGGGTTGCCTCTAATTAAATTTGCCCAGACCCAAGTCGTTCCCCCCATACCCGTCGAAATTGGCCCAAAAGCCATTGCTTTACCCGGTCCAAGTGGTTAGTCATGGAGACCTTTGAAACGACGTAGTATGGGGGCGATACTACGTCGTTTCGAGTTTATTGGTGTTAAATCAATCTTAGCCCTTTATATCCTCTCATCCGACGGCTGAGGGGGCTTCATCAAATTTGTATAACACTATCCAAAATTCCTCAAAAGACCGGTCAGTTCCCCAAACACCATTCACTACATCTCCCTCATCTCAAGAACCCTAATCCACCGCCCTTTCCACTCGCTGGCGGTGCTGCCTCAGACCAGCCTCCAACCACCACTAAAGTCAAGCCATGCAACCATCACCATTCCCTGAGTCCTAATCCACCACCACTTCTCCCTAAGTCCTCGCCAATTGGACCAATTTTGAATCTAAAAATCGAAGGAAAGAAAATCTTCCAAGTTTTCTATGAACGATGCGGTTTGAAATTAGTATTGTTCATTTGTTCTCAAAGAGAACATGCGGGTAATACCAGTTTCGGGTCAAATCGAAGTCGCTGGAGGTTGTCAAGCCCTGCCCGTGTGGCCATCTAGGTATTTTTTTACTTTTCTCCTTCATCTCCGTCTTCTATTTCGTCCGTGTACTCATCTCCTTCTGATTCTTCTCTCTTCTATTTTTTAAATGTTTTTAAGTCATTTTGTATGCATGGTTGTGATTCTGAATCTGCCTCCTCTTTAACTTGGGGTTCATTTTGGCGTTCAATGAAATGGGAGTTAGCGTATCAATATCTTGGTATAATCTAATTTAATTAGTCAATTTAATTACTTTAAATAATTATTTCCGAGCTTTTCTAGTGAAATCTTTTTCTGTTGAAAATTCAAAGGTTGGTTTGTTTGAAAGATTACTAAGTTCAGAGTTTGAAAACTCAGTTTGGGCTGTTAGTATACAGATTCATAGGTTTAGGCTGGGTCTTGGATTATTTCGACCTTGGGCAACATTGACCCATATCTGTTTTGGTTTATGAAGGTAAATAATAGTTGTTTAGGGGGTAGTTTAGGGAATTGAAGGTGAGGAATCTTTTGTACTGCATTGGGAAGCTTCTAGGAAAGTGGAGGAAGGGATTGGATTGCAAAACTGATGCAAGTTGGGGTCTAGGTTAAACAAAAAGAAAATTGGAGAAGGGGGTAACTGATATTTAACAAATCATTACTGCTGCCCTAAAACCCATCTATAAAATCCTCATTTTCTGAACTTTAAAAGGAGATCAGATGGGAGAAAAATTAGAAACGGCTGAAAAATACTGAAAAGGTTTGAATAATCAGTAAAATACAAAGACAAATCACAAAATTACCGTTACATTGAAGTTTTTCTGTAATTCTTGGGGTTCCAAGTTTTGAAGTAATCTCTGATTCATTCTGGGCTCGAAATGGTTTAAAGAAGCTGGATTTGCTGTTGTTGAACTGCTGAAGTACATCCACTTATGTTGCTGATCTTCTTACCTCCTCTTTTGCTCTAATTGCATCAGGTACTCTCTTGAACTGTGACCGGAAATGGGGCCTGACTGAGTCTCCGTGTGAAGATCTGTAAACCAAGCTAAAGTTAAATGAAAAAACATCAGTGCCTGTTGTTGATTACTGCTTGATTCTACTATTTTTTATTTATCTCATGTTTGCCTAGTCTAGCTTATTTTGCATACTTCATTCCCTGATATTACATTTGTTTTAAGTGATGGATTTGGACCTTGTCTGAATGTAGTTGATTCAAGGGTATTTATTTAGACTTAGTGTAATATGTGTTAGTTGAGGATCATGATTCTTAGTCTAATTAGTGTAATATGTGTTAGTCCAATGATGTCAAAGTGTCACTTAGTTCTGCTTTTGCTTGTGTATGAGCCTCTTGCATTTTTAAAAGGGCTTTCGGCTGGGTATAGAGTGAAAATTTCTTGTTGAAGCCATGTTGTCAAACATATACATGTGTTTCGAGGTCCTTTCAGGTATTTTCGATGAAAACTGAAGTAAGAATTGGTTGTGTTTGATAGCTAGGCTAGTTGTAAGAATGATAATGATGCTCCAGGGAAGATTCATTAAGTGTTTCAATTTCAGTAACGATTGGTAATGGGTCTGTTGTTATTTTGGCATGGAATGTCCTATTTTGGCAATATAGGAAGATCGCCTGTTGAGTTTTTTTGAAATAAATCTCACTAGGAATTGCATATTCACTTCAGAATATATGTTAGCATTAAAATATGCTTTGCATCCAAGTCAAGGATTATCAGTATTGGTTCAAACTCAGATTTTCTTGAATGATGTAATTTGCCTCAAACATTAGCGCTGAATCGTGAAACTGGGCTGCCTTCTTTGGCCCAGTTATGCCAAATTTCTTTTCAGCGATGGGATTTTCCATCTGGATTCACGTCGAGACCAGCTGTTTCTTTCGCTGGTCATATTGTCACGACCCAAACCGAAGGGCCGCGACGGGCACCCGGTGCCTTACTCAACCGAGTACAAATATAACATATCTTTCTTATCATGTTATCATGAGTAAATGAGCCAGAAAACCCGTCATGAGATAACAAGAATAAAACATAAGGGAATACTCAACATATGAAGACCCAACATGATATACAAACTAATATATGTGACATACGGGCCTATAAGGCCGACATGACCATTAGTAAACTCGAAACATAGGCCGACAAGGCCATACAATTATCCATACACCTGACATATGTCTACAAGCCTCTAAGAGTACATAAAATCATAAAGGTCGGGACAGGGCCCCGCCATATCAATCAATACATATCCAAAGCATACTGACCAAATAGGCAACTCCGGAGCAAGTGGAGTGCACCAACACCTTCGCTGAGCTGATAGCCTACTAGGAGGACTGTCAACCTATCAATCGGGACCTGCGGGCATGAAATGCAGCGTCCCCAGGCAAAAGGGACGTCAGTACGAATAAAGTACCGAGTATGTTAGGCAGGAAAGCATAAACAAGAACAGTAATGTAAAGAGAGAGATAGAGGAGATACAACCTGTAACATCTGAGTGCCTCTGGGGGTTACTGATATGAAATGCATAATACATATATATATACATAAACTTTTTAAAACATGAAATGCATAATACATATATATACATAAACTTTTTAAAACATTCGCCTCTGTGGGCATCATCATCATCATATCGTACCTGGCCTCAAAGAGGACTCGGTAAAAGCGTACCCGACCATCATAAGGTTCGGTAGAAACGTACCTGACCACGTGGAGCTCGGTAAACAACTGATTAGTGGTTGCACAATAGGTGTTGTACCCGGCCGACTATAGCGCGGCTCGGTAGAGTAAAATAGATACATATATATAATGCATGCTCGACTCATGGAATCACATTCTAAACCTTTTGGAGTGACTTAAGAACATTATGGACATCCCTACCATCAATATGAACCTTAGTAGGATTTAAGGATCATACACACTTGTTTAGAATAATTTTATAAGGAAAGAACAACATGGACAACCTTAGTTGCTAGGAGTAGAGTCATTATGAAATAGCGTATCGTTTATGTTCATTTCATTTTAGACCATGCCAAAAGAAAGAAGAAAGTGCCTTAACATACCTTAAACCCGTTGAGTCCTTAATCCCTTCCAAGCAACTCTTCAAACAAGTCAACTCAATCTATCATAGTATAAGGAGATTCAAAATCAGTGCTGAGCAAAGGCTAAGTCTATAACTTAAGCTAGTAGCTCGTTTACGTAAATTTGGGCAGCATCTCCCTTGTAACAAGGGCCTCCTCCAATACCATATACCAACAACAATGACCAGAGCAATCCATCAATACATAATTATCAATATCAAGACACCATATAACAACAACAAGTCACAACTACATTACGACGAGCGGCAAGCTCCGATTGGAATCCGTATACCCCTTATCAATCCTTATAGACTTCTTACTTCAACATAAAAGTATCATTAACATGATAATGAAGTCATTAATCAATGATTCCAGCCTTATACCATATATTTATAACAACGAAAATAATCCACAACTTCAACTATCCCCAACTAGCAACTTTATTCACTAGTTCATGTCTAGCCCATCCATTTAACTTAATCAATATCAAGATAACCTTAGGCACAAGCAAGAACACAATATACATACCTCCTACAGTAACTTCAAGTCAAAATCCAAGTTATATTCATTTTACAACAACCCTTAATAGCAATACAACACCATAGAAGTGACTTAAGCTAATCCAAGTATTATCTTGTAGTTTATCATCCTAACAACTTAACCAACATACAAGCAAGCTTAAGCACAATTAGTAGGCTGTTATACTCACCTTAGACAACAGCAAAAACTTGGAATTTCATCCAAATACAGCCCACAACAATCCTCAATGACAACACAACCTCAAAGAGGTGTTGTTCTTCACTAGAACTAAGTTTTGATGTTGAAATATGGTGTAATCACTTTGGAATCACTTAAAACCCTTGTGGTATATGTTTAGGAGGGTTAAGAGAAGTTTGGAGACGAATTTTAGTTGAAAAATGAGCAAAAATAGACGTTCAAATCGTTTATAAATTGAAGTAGGTCAACCACCGCCTAAGTGGGTCCCATTGGGAGCTGCTTGCGCGGTTTCGCGAAAACACGAATATCTCTCTACTCCGATGTCGTATTGACGAAAAGTTTAATGCATTAGAAACTAGACTCATAGATATTCAATTTGGTAGGTATAAAACCCTATGATTCCAAGTATATTTGGAGAAATGCTTAGATACATTTGACCTAAATTTCAGTAAATTTATGAATGTAACTTGTGATGACCTTTGCCAACTCTTGTTCCACAACTTGCTTGCCTTCAAAATGTAGAAAATGATTATCATACGACTAAAATAACTCATAGAATAACCTCCTTATCATGTTAAGAACCCTAGTCTCACCCCAAAGTACATGTTATAACATTCCAAACTTGTCGACTTTTGACAAAACTTATTTTCTTCAATTAGTTTAGCTTCTAAGATTTCCAACCCTCTTGGTACTCATTATTCATGATCTTAAATATTTGTAACCTCCAAGGTAACATGATTAACTTACTTTATTTTCTTCTAAATACAATCTCATTTCCGAGCTTACATCAATGACTTACGACGTACTCTCACGTATGAAAACTTGGAGTGTAACACATATAGTAATTAGCAGTTGGCCGTTGGACTTCTGACCAGCCTAGGCCTTTCCGCAGTCAAACATTGGGTTGTCTATTACTAATTCATTGATTATTAAATTTTAGCTTAAACATTAGCATAAAATAAGTAGAAATCCTCTTACGTCTTTTAAACAACTAGTTATGCTCATTAATTAGTTGAGGTGTGCCATATTTAACATAAATAGTTATGGCTCTCATAGTTAAGTCTAGAATTTAGAACAAATCGAGGTACGTTGTGCCAAAAAAAATGATAATTGCTTGGTCCTCATATTAATTTCATGATTTAGATATAACAAATAACCAACGATCGTAGTTTGCTTTAAGCACGTCTAATATATTATCGTGGTCATGGACACGTTCGCGTGACATAATTATGATCTTAAAAACAAAATCAGGGTATGCGTTCGTGCAACTTTGGCCAAACTTTTCTTAACAAAGTGTCATTAATTGTGGACACATTCGCGTGACACGATTTTTGACACGCCAAACAAATGGGTACACGTACGCGTGACTCTTTTCAAGATATTTTTCTTAAAAAGCGGTAAAAGGTAAAAGCACATAGGTTCTAAAATGAGTAATTAGACAATTCTAATAAGCCAAGTATGATCAAAGCAACCATGCTAGAACCACGGAACTCGGGAGTGCCTAACACCTTCTCCCGGGTTAACAAAATTCCTTACCCCGATTTCCTCGATTCGGGATTTGAAACCGGTGACTTGGGACACCATAAATTATCCCAAGTGGCGACTCTGAATTTTTAATAAAATAATCCAGATTCTATTGTCACTTTAAGTTGGAAAACTCCCTATATCCCTTTCGGGGTAGGAAAAAGGAGGTGTGACAGCTCTGGCGACTCTGCTGGGGACGTACCCAGAATCGCTGGTTCAGGGTTCAAGAATTCGAGCTTGTTAAATGATTTTTTTATTTGGCTTCATTTATTGTTGATATTACTGTATTTTGTGAACCTTTTGTGCTAAATTCTATCTGTTTACCGCTTTAATATTGTTTGAATTGTATATAATTGTCTTCCTACGCAACCCTTCTAAGTCTTTTGAAAATGGTGCACACGTTCGCGTGGCATGCTTCTTCTGTAGAAATTGTACCAAATAAAACGAGGCTGGGCAAACGACAAGGCCGAGTAGACTTCAGCGCTCCCGGTATGTCGCCCCCTCCCCGGACCCAGTAGTCCGCTCGGGTACCCCAAGTCTAGACCACAACCCCAGGATTTAAACCTAGAAAAACACAGCTTCATGCCGGATCCCTAGTAGGAACGTTTGTTTGCATCATGTGCATTTGACTTAGGGGACTCAACACAGGGGTTGGGTCCGTCTAGGATAAGTGTGCCCGAAATAACAGACCATCCTGATGCATTCTATGTGCTATGTGAAAATTTATTTGTTTTGGCTTGCATGCTGACCGGCTAGGGAAAATAAAGCAAAGAGAAATACCAAGAGTGATATAGGGAAGAAATAAAGCTCGGTTCTAAAGAAAACCCCGGTATTTGAAAACGTCCCAAAACTTTGCCAAAATTTTCAAAAAGAGTTATTCCAAAAGAGTCAAACACTATGTTCTTCCAAATGTGTCAAAACTGACCGAACTACGCAGGTCTGATTCTCACAGGATGTGGGATACATAGGCAACCTACATAAGGTTCAGCCTTATTTTTGAAAAAAAAGAAAAGAAAAAGAGAGTCAGTGGTCAAGTGAATACAGTCTGGATTTTTGGTCAAAATAAGCCGATCCAGCTTTGGCAATGTCTTAAACCGTTCTTGTTGAGATAGCCTTAGAGTATTTTTCAGTTGTCGAAAGACTAGTTTCGTAAAAGAACGAACAAGTTTATGAAGTGTCATAAAGTAACCCTCCTCGGCCTCAAAATGCGTGTGAAATTGGGAAGGGGCCATATTTGCAAAAATAGTCATTTGGTTAAAATTGGCATATAGGGGAAGAAATCATGGTCCTTTGATTAGTTTTTTTGTCGGAAACCTGTTTACAAAAAAGGTCCACTAGAGTCAACCATAACCTTAACCTTCCACAGGAACAAATGAATACCACCCAGGATCTGCCGGAAGTGGTCAGGGAATAGGCTCAGTTGCACTTGCGTATGTGGTGGAATGATCTAGATGAAGATGGTCATAAATGGGTGAAAAAGCAATTGGGTGCCCTTATAAACATTTTTGAGATTAAACCACGGGAAGATCTGATCAAGGCTTTGGTAACTTTATGGGATCCTGTCCACAATGTCTTTCGTTTCTCAGACTTTGAGATCACCCCTACTTTGGAGGAAATGGTTGGGTACATTGAGTTTGGACGGTATTTGAGGAAGCAACAACTTATATTTCCAAGGGCTCCGTCGGTGCACAAGTTCTTTGACCTCCTGAATATTAGTAAACAGACGAATAAAGACCGTGTGAGCAACGGGTGTTGTGCTTTCCATTTCTTATACTTCAGGTTCGGGCACTCTGCTGGTTTTGAAACGCATGAAAAGGGTTTGAGCAACAAACAAGATAAGGGTTGTTGGAAAATTCATCGCCGATTTGCATTTATTGTGGCATTCTTGGGGATCATGGTTTTTCCAAATGAGAAAGGGACAATGGATATTCGTATGGCTAGAATTGCACAAATCCTCACTACCAAGGAAGATCATACACTTACCCCATTGGTGCTGGCAGATATTTATCGAGCACTGACTTTATGCAAAGCATGAGATCAATTTTTTGAAGGTTGCAACATCCTTCTGCAAATGTGGTTGATCGAGCACCTTTGCCATCATCCCAGATTCATGAGTTATGGTTCGAGCCCGGGTAACTTCATCACCAGCTAAGAGGAGAGGGTAAAGGATTACAACGCACCAGAAGGGTTTGAAGCATGGGTCTCCCACTTGAAAGTTCTTAACGCAGGTTAGGTCGAGTGGACTATAGGATGGCTCCCGAGGACAGAAGCCATATATATGACTGCTACCAAGGGCTACCTGAGGTTAATGGGTGTAAGGAGTATTCAGCCATATACACCGCAAAGGGTTTTGAGGCAATGGGGAAGGTATCAGATTGTGCCCGAAGATGAAGATCTAAGCACCCAGGTCATAGAGTTACATCCAGAAGCTGCATTGCCCGAGGCTGTAGTTTAGCAGAATTGGAATAGCTGCCGGTATCTAAAAAATGGCACTCAAGTACTAGACATCACCAAGGGGGAAGTAGATCCAAACTATGCTGCTTGGTTTGAGAAAATGTCTTGTGTAAATAACAAGCCAGAGCCCGAGAGGCCCGCCAAAAGGCCTCATGTTCAAGCCTTTGATGATAAAATTCAGGAGAGGTTAGCCTGGGGGGAGAAGGAAAAGAAATATAAGGCCACCATCCATGACCTATGAGAAGAGTTGAGAAAAGTCACCTTCAACAATGATTTACGGGCATAAGAGGCCGAGGGTGAGAGGAGAAGATTGGTGTGAGAAAATGAAGCTCTTAGAGCCCAGGTTCGACAGTTGAAAATTGAAGCCGAGAACCTAGGTCGAAGTAGGAAAAGATGAAAGGCTCATTTATAACCTTACTCAAAAGGTACGTGACTATGAAGATGACCTGCAGAAAGTTGAGTCTGAACTAGAAAAAAACACAAGCAAGGTTGGCTAAAAGTGCCGAAAGGCGTGCAGCTTTTATTCAATAGATGAAAGAAAGATATGAAAGAGGGGTCACAGGTTGGGAAAAGGCAATTGGCAATATCGAGGGTGAAATGGCTAAACAAGCCAAAAATTTTAAAGTTGAAAGAGAACATTGTTACACCTTAATGGCACGGTTAGAAGAGGACTTGCGGCACTTGCAGGAACAAAACCACGCTGCCACTCAGGTCTTAGAGGCTAGATCCCATCAGATTGTCCATCTGTTGCAAGAGAAGGGCATTATGAGAGAGAGAGAGAGTTCGAAGGATTGCTGACTACATTACCATGAAGTGCAGTGCGTGTGAGGACATGATGAGGTCCATGTTTTTCGCCACTGTAATGATCTTCGTCCATCAGATAATGGAGGAACTCTATCGGCTCCAAGTTGATATGGCAAGTAGGCCCGCTGCAAGACCGGTTGGTGTTCCTAGGGCAAGGTTGGAGGCACTGATGTATTCGTGATTTTCACTTGAGTCTGTATTTTCTTTCTTATGGAGTCTGTCATTTGTTTTTGAGTCTGTATTTTCTTTTTGTTGGAGTATGATAGCTTATTTTGGAGTCTGTATCTCGTTCTTTATCAGAGTCTGTTAGTTTCTTTTGAGTCTGTTAGTTTTGAGTCTTTGTAATCAAAGCATTTGCTTTTTATGAAAATTAAAAATCCCAAAATATTTTGTTATTTATTTTTATCTCTCCCAGAACTATGCTTGGTCTGATTCATGCGGGGTCATGATACGTAGGCAATCTCCATAGGATTCGACTGTAACCCTAAGAGAAAGAAAGGAAAGGAAAAACAAGAGAAAAAGAAAAGAAAAAGAGAGAAAAATACGAAATCCAAGAGAATGAAACAATGGCAAAAGAAGAGGGAAATGAGAGGATAAAAACAAAGAGAAAGCAAGGGCAAGAGTGAAAAGACGAAAAGAAAAAGAAGGAAAAGGGAAAAGAAAAACAGGGATGATGCAAACAACTGATCAAATGCATAATAGAAACGGTTAACTGCTTACGTGCATTCATTCCCCAAAATGTGTGGTTACCAATTTGTTAAAGCCCTAATCATTAACAAGGTTGTTGTTGATATAATGAGTTCAGGCAGGTGGTTAGTTTATTGACATTCTGGAAACTCACTCCTACAACACCCGGTCAAAAGGCAAACTGAACATGGCCAACCAAGAACTGGAGGCAAGAATTGTCGATCCGTCAAAAGAGGTGGATGAATCGGAGGTTAATTTGAAAGATGAGTTATATAAGCTGAAGCAGCAAATGGCTGAAATGTACCAGGCCTGGGCAAAAGAGCATCCACCACCGGTTTATCCCGCCAACCCTACTTATATCCCACTATTGGCTCAAACTCAGGAACCTCCCACTGTGAACTCATCTCCATCCTTTCCCCTCTACCAACAATGCTACAACACCACTTCCCATACTTGCCAAGCTCCACCACCCAAACAAGTCCCATACCCTTCTCCACCAGTCACTCCCGTCTTTGTGGCACCTCCACCTACTACATTACAACGATCTTCCAGTGAGCCTCTGTTCCAGAAATCCCGAATATGAGAAGATGATCAGAAAGGTCAAAAGCTTAGAACAATCGTTCAGAGATATGAGGGTATTGAGAGGTCAAGTAAGCGTGACTTACAAGGACATATGTTTGTTCCCAGATGTTCAATTACCAGCAGGGTTTAAGATGCCCAAGTTTGATCTATACGACGGGCATGGTGATCCAGTAGCACACTTGAGAGGGTTTTGTAGAAAGATGAGAGGAGCATGTGGAAGAGATGAGTTACTGATGGTATATTTCAGCCAAAGTCTGAGTGGATCGGCAATGGAATGGTATACCAGACAAGATCACAACAGGTGGTACACATGGGACGATTTGGCCCAAGCCTTCGCTTGCCATTTTCAGTACAATCTTGAAATTATCCCAGACCGTCTGTCATTGACGAAGATTGAGAAAAAGCCCGGCGAGAGTTTCAGGGAATATGGATTCCGTTGGAGGGAGCAAGCAGCGAGGGTTGACCCTCCAATGAAAGAAAGTGAGATGGTTGATTATTTCTTGCAGGCCTTGGAGCCCAATTATTTTGGTCATTTGGTGTCAGTAGTGGGCAAGTCCTTTAATGAGGTTGTAAAAATGGGAGGCATGGTTGAGGAGGGACTCAAGTCCAACAAGATCATGAGTTATTCAGCAATCAAAGCGACCACCCAGGCCATTCAAAACGGTACTGGAGGTGTACTTGGGAAAAAGAAGAAAGAGGATGTTGTGACAGTCGAGTCAGAAGCTTGGGCCGGATCCAGGGACCCTTCACTTTACTACAACAAGCCTCGAACCTATCACCAAATCTACCTCCACACTCCATATAGCCCACCACAACACTATTACCCACAACTAGATCCCCACTTTTCCATCCATCACACACAAACATACCCTCAACATCCTGCCCACGCGTAATGGCATGCGCCAACTCTACCTAATTCCTACCCAGCTTCACAAAATGCCTATCCACCCCCAAGAGCCTACCAAAATCCCCCTGGAACAAGTTTCAGGCCCAACCAGGACACTAAGAATGAGAGGTTGCAGAAGAAGAAGACTTTTACTCCATTGGGAGAATCCTATACTAGTTTGTTCCACAGGTTGAGACAATTAGGTATGCTGAGTCTGATTGAGCCAAAATTACCAAATCCTCCCCCAAGGAATCTTGATCACTCTGTGAATTGCGAATATTATTCTGGTGCTCTAGGGCATGACACAGAGAAGTGCTGGCAACTGAAAATAGCTATTCAAGAGCTCATTGATACTAATCGGATTGAGGTCCAAGCTCCGGAGGCACCTAATATAAACCAAAACCCATTGCCAGCCCATCATGAGGCAAATATGATTGAGATAGTGCATAAGAGAGGGGAGCCTAAGAAGCCTTCTCAAACTGTCATGATGATTCGGTCCAATGAAGCCAGGCCATTTGAAAAGTCAACAAGTGAGAAGTCTATAATCAAGGTGAGCGGGACAAATACCGAACCATCTGTAGGGGTCAAGAAAGGGTCTTCAAGTGAAATTGCAGGGAAACAGGAAAAAACAAAAGTGGTTGTGCCAGAAGTGGCGAACAAGACTGTGGTAATTGTGGAGGGTGCCCGCACAGATCCTGTCATTATCAAGCCGGTAACTCAATTACCGATAGTCAACAGCAAGGCGGTCCCGTGGAATTATGAACGAGTGACAGTGACTTACAAGGGGAAAGAGGTTAAAGAAGAAGTTTGTGAGACCCATGGTTTGACTCGATCGGGGAGATGCTTTTCCCCTGAAGAGTTGAGAAAATATAAGATCTCCAAAGATAACCCAGTGTTGATAAAGAAAGTTGTGACCGAGGAAGAAGTAGAGGAATTTTTGAGAAAGATGAAAGTGCAAGACTATTCCATTGTAGAGCAGTTGAGGAAGACACCGGCTCAGATTTCACTATTGTCATTATTGATCCATTCAGACGAGCACTGTCGGACTTTGATGAAGATCTTAAATGAGGCCCACATTCCTGACAAAATCTCAGTAAACCACTTGGAAAAGATAGCTAACAAGATATTTGAGGTTAACAGAGTCATTTTCTCGGATGATGAGTTGCCCGTGGAGGGTACTGAGCACAATAGAGTCCTCTATCTTACGGTAAAATGCGAAGATTCTGTGGTTACTCGGGTAATGGTTGACAATGGTTCCAGTGCGAACATTTGCCCTCTCTCCACTCTGAACAAGTTGAAGGTGGATGATGAAAGAATTCACAAGAACAATATCTGTGTTCGAGGATTCGACGATGGAGGGAAAGATTCAGTCGGGGACATAGTGCTTGAGCTTACAATAGGGCCAGTTGAATTTACCACAGAGTTCCAGGTGCTCGATGTGGCCGTTTCTTACAATCTGTTGTTAGGTCGACCCTGGATTCATGCTGCCAAAGCGGTCCCATCTACTCTGCATCAAATGGTCAAGTTTGAATGGGATAGATAGGAAATTGTTGTGCACGGCGAAGATAATTGGTGTGTTCCCAGTGATGCCATTGATCCGTTCATAGAGTTTGGAGATGATAAGGGGCCATGGGTTTATCAGGTTTTTGACACGGTATCGGTAGAGAAAATTCAAGAGGGGAAGTGAGTTCCAACACCAAGGGTAGCTGCTGCATCAGTCATGGTAGCCGTTGATATGTTAAAAATGGTTTCGTACCGGGCAAGGGTTTGGGTGCATCTTTGTAAGGTATCGTACAGTCGGTGTCTCTCCCCAAAAACTTGGATACATTTGCTTTGGGGTTCAAGCCCACAACTGCGGACGTAAAAAGAGCTAGAAAGTTGAAACAGAGGGCCTGGGTCCTCCCAAAGCCCATCCCACGACACTCCAGATCATTTGTCAGGCCTGGCACTAAGAAATGCCCAATAACAACAATTCCCAGTTCAGTGGTTGATATGGATAGGGATTTGATCGAAAAGTTCAAGAGGTTATTCGCCGATGTGAACATGTTGGAAGTTGGAGAGGGTTCGAGTAAAGTGGATATGTAGTTTGTTGGGCCTAGTGCAAAGATTAACAATTGGGAAGCTACTCCTCTCCCCACCAGGAAGGAGTTTTGGTAGTTCACTTTGATTTTCTTTCAGTTTATCTGGATTATTCCAGGGTTGTAATTCAGATTCTATGTTATGTCCATTTGGATGTATAAACCTTGTTATCTTTAATTTCAATGAAATGCAATTTCCTTTTTCCTTCCTTCCCATTAGTTTTATTTTTGTTTTTCTTTTCTTCCTTGTACAGTTCTTTTTATGTTGGCTTCAATGATATGACATGCATGAGGAATCTCCGGCCCAGTCTTAAAAGCCAATCTAATTCTGAAATAGTAATTCAAGAAATAGAATATAACGATGAATCGGAATATGACGAGGATGAGGCCTTTGAAGAGATTAGTAAAGAATTAATCCATTTTGAAGAAAAACCCAAGCCTAACCTGAGTGATACAGAAGAAATCAATTTAGGGGACCCAGATAATATCCAAGAAACTAAGATAAGTGTCCATCTTGAACCACCAATGAGGGAAGAGATAATCAAAGCATTGTTTGAATTCAAAGATATTTTTGCATGGTCCTATGACGACATGCCAGGCTTAAGCACTGACTTGGTGGTTCACAAATTGCCCACTGACTCGACATTCCCTCTTGTCAAGCAGAATCTGAGGAAATTAAAAACTGATATGAGTGTGAAGATCAAAGAAGAGATCACCAAGCAGCTCGATGCAAAAGTCATTCGGGTCACTCGGTATCCCACTTGGTTAGCCAATGTAGTGCATGTGCCAAAGAAGGATGGCAAGACCAAGGTGTGTGTTGATTATCGTGATTTGAACAAGGCGAGTCCCAAGGACGACTTCCCACTACCAAATATCCACATTCCGATTGACAATTGCGCCAAATATGAGATTGGGTCTTTCCCGGACTGCTATGCAGGCTATCATCAAATCTTAATGGATGAGGAAGATGCAGAAAAGATGACATTCATCATGCCATGGGGAACATACTACTACAGGGTCATGCCTTTCGGTTTGAAAAATGCTGGGGTAACTTACATGAGGGCAATGACAACCAAATTCCACGATATGATACACAAGGAAATCGAGGTCTATTTGTATGATGTAATCATAAAGTCAAGAAAGCAGTCTGATCATGTTAGAGATTTGAGAAAATTCTTCCAAGGCTTCGTAGGTACAATCTTAAGCTCAATTCTGCAAAGTGCACATTTGGTGTGCCATCTGGAAAATTGTTGGGGTTCATAGTCAGCCGTCGAGGTATTGAATTTGACTCGTCAAAGATCAAATCTATCCAAGAATTGCCACCCCAAGGAACAAAACTGAGGTGATGAGTTTATTAGGGAGGTTGAATTACATCAACAGGTTTATTGCTCAGCTTATGACAACTTGTGAGCCTATCTTCAAACTATTAAAGAAGGATGCTGCAGTCAAATGGATAGATGAGTGTCAAGAAGCATTCGATAAGATAAAGGGGTACTTGTCAAACCCATCTGTGTTGGTGCCACCAGAACTGGGGAGACCTTTGATTCTGTATTTGACGGTCCTGGACAATTCATTTGGTTGTGTGTTGGGTCAGCATGACATCACCGGCAGGAAGGAGCAGGCCATCTATTATCTCAGCAAGAAGTTCACATCTTACGAGATTAAGTACACCCACCTTGAGAGGATATGTTGTGCCTTAACTTGGGTAGCACAGAAGTTGAAGCACTATTTGTCATCCTACACTACGTACCTCATCTCTCGTTTGGATCTGGTAAAGTACATCTTTCAGAAACCTATGCCTACAGGGAGGCTCGCAAAGTGGCAGATCTTGCTCACAGAATTTGACATCGTCTATGTGACTAGGACTGCAATGAAAGCCCAGGCATTGGCCGATCACCTGGATGAGAACCCAGTAGATGAAGAATATGAGCCTTTGAAGACTTACTTCCCTGATGAAGATGTAATGCATATTGATGAGTTGGAACCACCTGAAAAGCCAGGATAGAAAATTTTCTTTGATGGGGCTGCTAACATGAAAGGTGTTGGGATAGGAGCGGTACTTATTTACGAAACAGGGCATCACTACCTTGTTACGGCTCAGCTTCATTTCTACTATACTAACAACATGGCTGAGTACGAGGCATGCATTCTGGGTATGAGGTTAGCTATAGATATGGGTGTCCAGGAAGTCTTGGTATTGGGTGACTCGGATCTTCTGGTGCACCAGATTCAGGGAGAATGGGAAACACGAGATTTAAAACTTATACCGTACCGACAATGCTTGCAGGATATTTGTTAATAGTTCCAATCAATAGAGTTTAGGCATATTCCAAGGATTCACAATGAGGTTGCCGATGTTTTGGCTACTCTGGCGTCAATGTTGCACCATCCCGATAAGGCTTATGTGGACCCTTTGCAGATTCATATCCACGATCAACATGCTTATTGTAATGTGGTGGAAGAAGAGCTCGATGGGGAGCCTTGGTTTCACGATATCAAGGAATACATCAGGATGGGGGTGTATCCAGTACAAGCCACAAGTGATCAAAAGAGAACAATTAGGCGGTTGGCAAGCGGTTTTTTCTTCAGCGGAGGGGTTTTGTACAAAAGGACTCCAGATCTTGGACTGCTGAGATGCATAGATTCTAGGCAGGCCACAGCTATTATGATCGAAGTACATTCTGGAGTCTGTGGACCGCACATGAGTGGGTACGTGCTGGCAAAGAAGATTCTCCGAGCAGGTTATTATTGGCTCACTATGGAGCGAGATTGTATCATTTTCGTGCGAAAATGTCATTAGTTCCAAGTGCATGGAGATTTGATTCATTCTCCACCATCTGAATTACACACGATGTCTGCACCACGGCCTTTTGTTGCATGGGGCATGGATATCATTGGGCCAATTGAGCCATCAGCATCAAATGGGCATAGGTTCATTCTGGTGGCCATAGACTATTTCACCAAGTGGGTAGAGGCTAAAACATTCAAGTCTATAACCAAGAAAGCGGTGGTTGATTTTGTGCACTAAAATATCATTTGCCGGTTTGGGATACCAAAGGTGACCATTACAGACAATGGGGCTAATCTCAATAGTCATCTGATGAAAAAGGTATGTCAGCAGTTTAATATTACACATCGCAATTCTACCCCATACCGCCCTAAGGCAAATGGAGCAGTTGAGGCGGCCAACAAGAATATAAAGAAGATACTTTGAAAAATGGTGGAGGGTTCTAGGCAGTGGCATGAAAAGCTGTTGTTTGCATTGTTGGGTTATCGCACTGTCACACCTCCTTTTTCCGCGCCCGCGAGGGCGCAGGAGAGTTTTTCCAATTAAAGGACAATCGAAACGGGATTGGTTTGTTTATTATAGAGTCGCCACTTGGGAGATTTAGGGTGTCCCAAGTCACCAATTTTAATCCCGAATCGAGGAAAAGAATGACTCCATATTACAGTCTGCGTACCAGAAACCTGGATAAGGAATTCTGTTAACCCGGGAGAAGGTGTTAGGCATTCCCGAGTTCCGTGGTTCTAGCACGGTCGCTCAACTGTTATATTCGGCTTATTTATCTGATTTTAAATACAATTATGAACCATGTGCAGATTTTATCTTTTAACCGCTTTTATCATTCACTGTAATTTTTATAGGACTTGCAACGTCGTGAAAACATATCTCGAACCACGTTACATCAATGCACCCGTGGTTATTGACATATCTCGACTCGGTTGAGATTTGGATTTGGGTCACATAAATGTGCACCCGAATTAAGGAGAATAAATTATTAAGACGCGCCTAAAGCGACTAACGTATTGTTATTTTGGGGAAGGCCGTAAAATTTGCTAAGCGGCCTATCCCGGATTCTAAGTATTTTAATATATATGCATTTAGAGGGCCCCGCAGCTTCTACATTTTGTTTGTCGAGGCTCGTCTCATTTTATTATTAAAAGGAATTTACAACGTCATGGAAATGCATCTCGGGCTACGCCACAATCAATGTGCCCGTGAATAGAGACATCTTTCGACTCCGTTGAGATTTGGATTTGGGTCACATAAATGTGCCCCCGAGTTTAAGGAGATAATATTATTAAGTACGCGCTTAAAGAGACTATCGCGTTATTATTTTGGGAGGGTCGTGAGATTTGCTAAACGACCCATCCTGGAAACTGAATGCTTCGATAATATACATTTAACGAGGGCCCCGCAGCTCGTGCGTTTTTATTTATTTTTGTCGAGGCTCATCTCGTTCTTATTTTAAAAAAGATATCCTATAGTAACTACGTTTCTTGTCGCGTTTGTCTCTACTAATTGAAAACAGTAGATAGTCCTAATTAATTACGTGCTTGCAAGTTATCTATAACAACATTCAAAAATGCTTAAAAATCAGAAACGAGGCTGCGTGCACAGTCAGTCAAACAAATAATCACGGGCCCAAATCCAGCCCATGCGTGATGGGCCAAACCTGGGCCACTGCTTGTTCGATGCGGGCCTGCTTGGTCTGTTTTGACCTGGGCTCGACCTTCATGAGGTTGAGATTGCAAGTTTTGTATTCTTTGTCTTAACAGGTGGTTTACTAGTTATATGAAACCATTAATCAGAAAAGGAAGAACTTAGCCAATGATGTACAGTTTTCATGCTTGGCATACATTACAGCATATATTACAAAGTAAACTAAGTCTGAGATGCAACCTATTTCATTGAGAATATTTTCACCTATCAGCATACATATGTAAGCTACCATTTAGCTAATCTATATTGATATACACTGGGCATACAGGCTGCTTCTATTGTCAACACAGGAATGAAAATTATCATACAGTACATGATATCTAATATAACAATCTATGTATGAAAATCAACTTCAGGTCTTTTCTTTTTGCATTCATGCTCAATGTTCCAATTACATTTGATAGTGCATTGGTTGTGTACCTGGTATAGAGGACAAAGAAGAAAGGACTGATCAGCTGGGCAGTATGCAGTAAACACAGCAACAGTAGATACACAGCAACAACACAGCAACAAACCAACAATCACAAGTGTTTTCCACAGTCCACAGACAACCAGCAACAATTCCCAGAACAAAGAAAACCAGCAGATGGTCGAGCACCAAACAAGTAATCCCAGAAAAGAGTAATGAAACAACAGAAGTAACAGAGTGTTCAATGCAGCAACACCAGCAGTTCAACAATCACAAGTAGCTCAATCAGTGCAAACAACAGAACTTGGCCAAGACAGCTTGGCCAATATGAACTCTTAGGTAGCTTTCAGACAGTGTTTGGTTACAGTGTTTACTGGAAATTTCCTTATGTTTTCAGTTTTCTTTAAACTCACAAGACCTCTCTCAAGACTAAAAATTCCAGCCCTTTTTAAGTTCTGAAATGGCCTATTTATAAGCCAAACGACCAGTGCAGCTAAGCTGCCTGGATCCTCCCACTTGCAGACTGCCCATACTCTTTAAACTCATGCTTAAGCATCTTTTGATGCCAGCCCTTTTTGTTCCCCACGCCTGGCTTTTCTTTAATCAAGAGTTATGGGTTCATTTAAGTATTCATTTTAAACCCCATACTCTTGTGTCTTGTTCCCCATTGGTATTAGTTTAATCCCAAATTAGTACCCTACTTGTCAGCTTATTTAAACTAAGCCTTTTCTGTTCTTTTCAAACCCCAGACTACCCCTGTTAAACCCTGCTTATTACTGCCCTGCCCCTTGCATCATCAGGGCATTCTGAACTCATGAAAGTTCAAATTCAGGACTGCCCTGGACTGAACCTTTTCAGTCATTTTTGCAATGCAAACAAACTCATTTCAGACAATGATGGGCATTCAATCAGTGACAAGGTTCAATTAGTCATGTGAAATTCTTATTCGATCCATTAGTTATAGAAAACTAATCGACGACGTTTATCGAGTCGACTATACTAATTATAACAGGTAATAATCAGTCGTTCAAATAAACAAACACATACAGGGACCTAAAGGCATCAAACAACTTTTGTTCAATTATTGGGAACCTATATGAATTATTTATGCGAACGACTCATCTAATCGAACATGTATATCACAGAATACGTTCAAAACATACACAGAAGACAATCGACCAAATAAAAGGTCTTTACAAGGACGGAAGAAATTAAGAAAAGTATCAGAAAATACCGAACAATCACAACAAAACATGCTAACAGACTTATCCACACAAAAACAGAAAAGGAAAACTTACTAGAAAATGTTCAAAACAGGCCGACCCCAGTCCGAATTAGATTTGACCATTTGAGGCCAAACAAACTCTAACCAGGGTGTTCTCAACCGAGAACACCTTGGTTAAGGTCTATTAGACCTCAAACCCTCTATGAAGCAGGTCGGATTCCTCAGGCTCTTGTGTTCTAAGGTTCAGATTCTCAGATTTGATTTTTTAGAAGTTTTGGGTAGATTTGGACCAAACCAAGCTTGGTTTGGTCACGAGGAGGGTCAGGGGAGTGTCTGGTATGAAGATGGGGTGGTTTGGCATAGATCGAGTTTTGTCTCGAATCTTCAAATCCAGATTCGAGACGATGGGAGGTGATTTGAGGCTAGGGAGTAACAGATCCCTGTTCAGGAGAGCGAGGGGGTCTTAGGGTGTTCAGGAGGTGGTCACCGGCGTTCATGCCGCCGGGTTCTGGTGAAAGGGAACCTAGGGCGGCTGCTAGGGTTTGGGGTTTCAGGGCTTGGGGAAGGAGACGAGTGAAGGGTGGGGTTCGGATAGGGGGCGTGGGGTGTGAGGGAAAGCTTATATACGGGGTGGGGGATTGGACCTGAGCCGTTAGATCAGATGATCTCAACGGCTTGGATCTGATGGTGAGAAATGAGACGGGGTCGTTTGATATTTAAACGGGGTCGTTTGGTTTAAGTGAGGGCTGGGCTGAACCGGTTATTGGGTCGGGTTATGTTAAATGGATCTGGGGGTGTAATCCTGGCCGTCGATCCACTCGAGATCAATGGCCTAGCTTAGACGGGACAGGACGACGCCGTTTGGACCGTGTCCGAGTAGCCTGTGTTTGGGCTGTTTTTGGGCCTTACAATTTTGAAACAAATAGGCCTAATCCGATTTTCTAAATAATTTGCACTCTTTTTCTTTGTTTTCTAATTTTAAAATTCAACTAAATTAAAATGAGTTTAAAACACACACTAATCAACACTTAACACAATCATCACACACGTATTACAAATTCTTTAAATGATTAAATCACAGCCTAAAATAAAAGATGCATATTTTGTGAATTTTCTTTTCATGACTGAACTATGGCTTAATTAACATGACATACATATTTTGTATTTTACTTGATAAGATAAAAATGAAAAATGGACAGAACCAACGAGCGACTACCAACATATATCACGTAAAATCAAAAATTGTACAACGAGGAATCAATGATTGTATTTTGGAGTGATTGTCCGTGGAGCAAAAATCACGTGCTTACAGCTGCCCCTTTTTGCCCGAAGACACGAAGGGTTTTCGCGCAAAGATAAAGCGGGTGATTTTTGCTCGTCTGAGTACTCCGTGTGAAGCATTTTTTGAAAAAGATTTGACCGAACCTTTGCTTCAGAGGTTTCCTACATATCCTGGGCTGAACAGGAATCAGGTCAATGTAGTTCGGGAAATTTTGGTAGCTGGGACTACCGTATGACTGTAGTGCTTGCTGCTGTTGTGCGATGTTGCATGCTGCTGTAGGATGCTACCGCTCACTGATCCCCTTGTTACATTGTTCTTGAAAGGAAAAACAAGAAGCTAAGCTAGACTATGGATCATGAGATCTCATCCATCTTCAACTTGTTCTTGTTGCCTTGCTTTCTTGTCGGCTAACGCTTTCCTCTGATGCCCTTATTTTGTGAACTTGGGAGATGATGCTGGTCCTTCGCCTTTTCTGAATGCCAGTTTTCATCACTTTGCTTGATTTGCTGGGAACATGGCTTTCTTCTTTAAATCTTTCTATGGTTTCTTCAGTGGTATGGCTTTTTCATCAAAATTGTTATATTGGGCAGGATCTCTGTTGTAACCTTCTGTCTTCAGGTGGGGTGACTGATTCCAAAATCTAGAGCTGAATGTATTCCCGCATTATACTGGTGGGCGACCTAGAACTTAAATGTATTCCCGCATTATACTGGTGGGCGACCTAGAACTTAAATGTATTCCCGCATTATACTGGTGGGCGACCTAGAACTTAAATGTATTCCCGCATTATACTGGTGGGCGACATAGAACTTAAATGTATTCCCGCATTATACTGGTGGGCGACCTAGAACTTAAATGTATTCCCGCATTATACTGGTGGGCGACCTAGAACTTAAATGTATTCCCGTATTATACTGGTGGGCGACCTAGAACTTAAAAGTATTCCCGCATTATACTGGTGGGCGACCTAGAACTTAAATGTATTCCCGCATTATATTGGTGGGCGACCTAGAACTTAAAAGTATTCCCGCATTATACTGGTGGGCGACCTAGAACTTAAATGTATTCCCGCATTATACTGGTGGGCGACCTAGAACTTAAATGTATTCCCGCATTATACTGGTGGGCGACCTAGAACTTAAATGTATTCCCGCATTATACTGGTGGGCGACCTAGAACTTAAATGTATTCCCGCATTATACTGGTGGGCGACCTAGAACTTAAAAGTATTCCCGCATTATACTGGTGGGCGACCTAGAACTTAAATGTATTCCCGCATTATACTGGTGGGCGACCTAGAACTTAAATGTATTCCCGCATTTTACTGGTGGGCGACCTAGAACTTAAATGTATTCCCGCATTATACTGGTGGGCGACCTAGAACTTAAATGTATTCCCGCATTATACTGGTGGGTGACCTAGAACTTAAATGTATTCCCGCATTATACTGGTGGGCGACCTAGAACTTAAAAGTATTCCCGCATTATACTGGTGGGCGACCTAGAACTTAAATGTATTCCCGCATTATACTGGTGGGCGACCTAGAACTTAAATGTATTCCCGCATTATACTGGTGGGCGACCTAGAACTTAAATGTATTCCCGCATTATACTGGTGGGCGACCTAGAACTTAAAAGTATTCCCGCATTATACTGGTGGGCGACCTAGAACTTAAAAGTATTCCCGCATTATACTGGTGGGCGACCTAGAACTTAAATGTATTGAAATTGCTTCCCCGTTCTTCCGAGAAAATTTTCGACAATCAGCAGAAAATTTTCTGCCCCGGTTTTTGGTGGTTTCCCTGGCGTTGCGTCTTGATGCCATTATCAACCCTTTGTTCTCCTGCAGCAGACAAAAGGATTTAGTCAGTTTTAATCGTGGTGGTAGAGGGTGCCTTTCCGGCGAACGATTTTTCCTCTCTTCCCCTTTTCTTGCTCTATATCCCCATAATTGATTAGTGGGCAGAGTTGCCTGCTGGGGGGTCTCTAGCCTGCTGGGGATTGGCTTTCAATTAATCCCCTTTTCTGCTTTCTCTTTAAGCACATGCTGTGGGAGTCTGCTTTTAACTCCCGAAACCACTCCCTTTAGGAGCCTACTTCCTCCAAAATTGTCGGGCACGATCACTGCATTGCCTGGGATCGGCTTTTAAGACTGTTTGTATTATCCTGCATTGGATGAATTCCCCTCCGGTTTCTGGCAGTAAGCTTTGAAAAGTCCTTTCAAGACAAATTTTAGGAAAAGAAATAAAAGGAGAAAATCTTTCTGAACCAATATTTGGTGGGGGAAGACACTCAAAAGAACTTATCTGGAGGACATGACTGGTCCCCGTGATCATGACGCGCACCACCGATTCCCGACCCAGTCTATTTGTATCAATCGATTTGCCCGATGGTTTGATTTGCTGGGGATGATAAAGGAGTGTCCATTTCGTTTCGAATGTGGTAGCTTTTGTTGATCTGTCTTGTCGCCTCATAGTGCCCTTCGAGGGGTTTTCACTAATGAGACTCTCTCTTTTCTCTCATCTCCCGGCGCCTTATGGTGCCTGTGAAGGTTTTCACCAATAAGACTCTCTCATTTCATGTCCCTCATCTTACATCGCCTCTCGGTGCCTGTGAAGGTTTTCACCGATAAGACTCTCTCATTTTATTTCTTTCGAGGAATCGGGGCGTTGTAGATACGACCCTCTCTTCTGGAGATTCCTTTGACCATCAATTCATTCCCAGTCTTACGATCCTCTTCTTTGCTGGGGATCGGTGTATTATTCTCGGCCTTATTTGCCTGAATCGACATCTCTTGAACATTGATCGGGAGGTCTTTTGGACGTTGATGTTGGTTTTGGTGTGGGGTTAAAGAAAGGCTATAAAAATGAAAATAATTTGATGGGTGATGTGCTACAACTTTTGGAATCAAACCTTTGTTGGAACTTAAAACATAACCTCTGCCCCAGTTTTCTTGCTTGGGGAATTTTATTTTTTACACTTATGTTGAGCTATGTGCGTTACGCACATTGTGCCATATTGTGCACACTATGTACATTATGCATCCTATATTCACTATGATGCACACTATGACCGAGCCGTGAGGCGCCTACGTATCCTCTTCGAGGAATCAGGTCAAACGTAGTTCCCACGGTTTTGTATTTCCTTATGATTTTATCTTCCTTTTTTCTTTTACCTTCTTTTCATTTTTCTTTTTCTTTTCTTCTCTCTTTTTTTCATGTCTTTTCCATTAGTGATTCCAAAAGAGGGGTATGAAAGAATAACTTAAGGCTCAAAGGGGGAAGCAAGGGTTAAACAGTGTTTGGATAGCAGAAAGAATTGCCTCCGTCATCCCATTATCCAATAAATGCCAAATACAAACAAATACACCAACAATTGCCATAATTAAATAAATTACGCATAATATCTCTTGACTGCATCTGAATTGATAGCCATGTCGACGCATCTACCTTCGACATCTGTCAAACACAAAGCACCGTTGGACAATACTCTGGTCACGATATAAGGCCCTTGCCAATTTGGGGCGAATTTGCCTTTTGCCTCGACCTGATGCGGGAGGATCTTCTTCAATACCTGCTGCCCTACTTCAAACTTCCTAGGGCGCACCTTCTTATTGTATGTTCTTGCCATTCTCTTCTGGTACAGCTGACCATGGCACACTGCCGCCAATCTTTTCTCGTCTATCAAGCTTAACTGTTCCAACCGAGCTTTGACCCATTCATCATCATCAATCTTGGCTTCAGCGACAATCCGGAGGGATGGAATTTCGACCTCCGCCGGTATTACGGCTTCAGTTCCGTACACCAACAAATAAGGAGTTGTACCTATGGAAGTCCGGACAGTAGTGCGGTAACCCAACAAAGCAAAGGGTAATTTCTCGTGCCATTGTCTGGATCCTTCCACCATCTTTCGCAGTATCTTCTTGATATTCTTATTGGCTGCTTCGACTGCTCCATTCGCCTTGGGACGATATGGGGTGGAATTGCGGTGGGTAATCTTGAATTGTTGGCATACCTCTCTCATCAGGCTGCTGTTAAGATTCGCACCGTTATCCGTGATGATCACTTTTGGGATTCCAAATCTGCAGATGATATGGGAGTGAACAAAGTCCACCACTGCCTTTTTGGTTACCGACTTGAAGGTTTTAGCCTCAACCCATTTGGTGAAGTAATCAATGGTCACAAGAATGAACCTGTGGCCGTTGGATGCTGCTGGTTCGATAGGTCCAATGACATCCATGCCCCATGCTACAAACGGCCAGGGTGCTGTCATCGTATGTAACTCTGTTGGCGGAGAATGGATCAGATCTCCATGTATCTGGCACTGATGGCATTTCCTTACGAAAGTGATACAGTCGTGTTCCATGGTGAGCCAATAACACCCTGTTCGAAGGATTTTCCTTGCCAATACATATCCGCTCATGTGAGGCCCACAAACTCCAGCATGTACCTCTGCCATAACCGTCGTTGCTTTACTGGCATCTATGCATCTCAACAATCCCAAATCCAGGGTTCTTTTGTACAATACTCCTCCGCTGAGGAAGAAACCATTCGACAAACGCCGAAGGGCTCTTTTTTGGTCTCCAGAGGTATGTTCTGGATATATCCCCATTCTGAGGTATTCCTTGATATCATGAAACTAGGGTTCGCCATCTGCTTCTTCTTCTATGGCGTTGCAGTAGGCGTGCTGATCACGGACCTGGATATGCAGAGGATCAACATACATTTTGTCAGGGTGGTGCAGCATTGATGCTAAGGTGGCCAAGGCATCTGCAACCTCATTGTGAACTCTCGGGATGTGTTTGAACTTCACCGATCGAAATCGCTTGCTCAGGTCATGCAAGCATTGTCGGTATGGTATGAGTTTTAGATCTCGTGTTTCCCATTCTCCCTGAATTTGGTGTACCAAAAGGTCCGAGTCTCCCAAGACCAAAATGTCTTGGACATCCATGTCGGCAGCCAAGCGCAGACCCAGAATGCAAGCCTCATACTCGGCCATATTGTTGGTGCAATAGAAGCGTAGTTGAGCCGTAACAGGATAATGCCGTCCTGTTTCAGAAATGAGTACTGCTCCTATTCCAACCCCTTTCGCGTTTGCAGCTCCATCGAAGAAAAGCTTCCAACCTGGTTCCTCGGGTAATTCCAACTCGTTTGTATGCATTACCTCTTCGTCAGGAAAATACGTTCTTAAGGGCTCGTATTTTTCATCAACGGGATTCTCCGCCAAATGATCGGCCAGCGCCTGGGCTTTCACGGCTGTCCTCGTCACATAGACGATATCAAACTCTGTGAGCAGAATTTGCCATTTTGCTAACCTTCCCGTGGGCATAGGTTTCTGAAAGATATACTTCAATGGGTCCAAACGGGATATGAGATAAGTAGTATACGAAGACAGGTAGTGTTTCAACTTCTGAGCTACCCAAGTTAGGGCGCAACATGTTTTCTCGAGTTGAGTGTACTTGACCTCATGTACTGTGAATTTCTTGCTAAGATAGTAGATGGCTTGCTCCTTCCTTCCTGTGTCATCATGTTGCCCCAATACACAACCAAATGAATTTTCCAAGACCGTCAGGTAAAGAATTAGGGGCTTCCCGGGCTTAGGCGGGACCAATACGGGTGGATTAGACAGATACCCTTTGATTTGGTCGAAAGCCTCCTGACACTCTGCCGTCCAACCTACCGCAGCATCCTTTCTCAGCAGCCGAAATATGGGCTCACAAGTTGCTGTGAGTTGAGCGATGAACCTGCTGATGTAATTGAGTCTACCCAGCAAACTCATTACCTCTGTTTTGTTCTTTGGCGGTGGCAAATCTCGTATGGATTCAATTTTGGATGGGTCTAACTCAATACCCCGTCGACTAACGATGAATCCTAGCAGCTTTCCTGATGGAACCCCGAATGCGCATTTGGCCGGGTTAAGCTTGATATCATACCTCCGGAGTCTTTGGAAAAATCTCCTTAGGTCTGCTACATGGTCCTCCTGACGCCAAGATTTGATGATCACATCATCGACGTACACCTCGATTTCTTTGTGTATCATGTCATGAAACACAGCAGTCATTGCTCGCATGTATGTTGCCCCGGCGTTCTTCAATCCGAACGGCATTACCCGATAGCAGTAAGTTCCCCATGGCGTAATAAACGCTGTCTTTTCCACATCTTCCTCGTCCATTAGGATCTGATGATAACCCGCATAGCAATCTACAAAGGATCCGATCTCGCGCCCAGCGCAATTATCGATCAAGATATGGATGTTGGGCAATGGAAAATTGTCCTTGGGACTTGCTTTGTTGAGGTTGCGGTAGTCGACGCACACCCTGATTTTTCCATCCTTCTTTGGGACTGGTACCACATTGGCCAACCACTCGGGATATCGAGTGACCCGAATGACCTTCGCTTGCAACTGCTTAATCACTTCTTCTTTGATCTTTACACTCATTTCTGTTTTAAATTTCCTTAGTTTTTGCTTGACCGGAGGGTATGCCGGGCCAGTGGGCAATTTGTGAACCATTAAATTGGTGCTCAATCCAGGCATATCGTCATATGACCATGCGAAAACATCTTTGAATTCCATGAGGGTTTTGATCAATTCTTCTCTGACATTCGGCTCAATGTGGATGCTAATTTTGGTCTCTTGGACGTTATCAGCGTCTCCTAGATTCACAGCCTCAGTGTCATTTAGGTTAGGCTTGGGTTTCTCTTCAAATTGGCACAGTTCTCGGTTTATCTCTTCGAAGGCTTCACCTTCGTCACATTCAGATTCATCATCACAAACGACCTCTTGCATCATTGAGTCGGATTCAGATTGATTTATTAGACTAGGTCGAAGATCCGCTGTGCATGCCATGTCATTAGAACCAGTAAAAAGAGAACTGTTCAGAAAGAAAAAGAACAAAACAAAATTAAAATGGGACAAAAGAAAAGAACTTTATTAAACTTGCGGGATAAAAGGGTTCACACTTTTACAAAAAGAAAGTAAAATTTGGATTACACCCTTGAATAATCCGAACAAACAAACAAACAAAACATAAATCAAAGCCTACTACCAAGACTCCCCTCGGACAGGAAGAGGAGTAACAGTCCAATTGTTGGTTTTGGCCTCAGGACCCACAAACTGTATCTCTGTTTTGCTGGAACCTTCTCCAACTTCCACCATACTGACATCCGCAAACAGCCTCTCAAAACTCTGATTCAGGTCCTCATTTATACCGATCAATGGTCCTAGAATCTTTGGGCCGGTGACCCCTTGGCACTTGCTTTGACAAAAGACCTCGAGAGACGTGGCACCGGCTTAGGCAAAAACCAAACCCTCTTCTTCATTTTTTGCGCTTGCTTCCTGTCTGCTACGGTTGGTTTGAACCCCAATCCGAAAGTTTCCAGATTTTTAGGAAGGGAGACAGGTTGGACAATCCCTTGAAGCTCGACTCCCAGGCCTTTTCCTGGCACAAATCCATTACCCAGCATTTCCGAGACCATCATGACTGTCGCGGCAGCTATCCTAGGGTGCGGGATGATTTCTCCTTCAGAAATTTTGTTGGCTGACCCTGTATCGAAAATCTGGTAGACCCAAGGACCTTTGTCATCAGCAGTCTCTATGAAAGGTACAATGGCTCCGCCCGTGATGCACGTTGTATCCTCGCCGTGTAACACGACCTCTTGTCTTTCTCACTCGAACTTCACCATCTGATGTAGGGTGGAGGGAACTGCTTTTGCTGCATGAATCCATGGTCGTCCTAACAGCATGTTGTAAGATATTGTGGCGTCTAACACTTGGAATTCCATGGTAAACAGGACTGGACCAATGGTCAGTTCAAGTACAACATCCCCTACAGTGGCTGTTCCGTTTCCGTCAAACCCTCGGACACAGATACTGTTCTTGTGGATCCTTCCGTGGTCGATCTTTAACTGGTTCAAGGTAGATAGTGGGCAAATATTGGCGCTTGAGCCGTTATCCACCAATACTCGAGTTACCACCGAGTCTTCACATTTGACAGCTAGGTATAGAGCTTTATTATGCTCCGTACCTTCCACCGGCAGGTCATCATCTGAGAATGTTACCCTGTTCACCTCGAAAATCTTGCTGGCAATGGTTTCCAGGTGGTTTACAGAAATCTCACTGGGTACATGAGCTTCGTTCAATATCTTCAACAGGGCCCGACGATGCTCCTCAGAATGGATTAGTAACGACAACAGTGAGATCTGGGCCGGTGATTTCCTCAGCTGTTCGACCACAGAATAGTCTTGTACTTTCATCTTCCTCAGGAACTCTTCAGCCTCTTCTTCGGACACAGGTTTCTTGGTTGCAACTGGGTTGGCTCTTCTTAGCTCCGCCGGAGCAAAACATCGACCTGATCGAGTCAACCCTTGCGCTTCACAACTGACTTCTTCCACCTGTTTTCCCTTGTACATCACCACCGCCTTTTCATATTTCCAAGGCACAGCCCTGCCGTCAATCATCGGCAGTTGGACCACAGGTTTTATGGTCACAAGTTCTCTACATACCCCTTTTAACACGACTGTCGGTGTGGGCGGGATCCCTGATACTACCAACTTGCTTGGCTCGGGTTTGCTTGTTATGGCGGACGGGCTCTTTCCCAATATCACTACCGGCTTGACGCCTTCTCCCTGCGACTGTACACTCGTTCCTCCACTGGTTGAGACTTCTTTCGGGGCGGCTTGGATCATCATCACTGTTTGTGAGGGTTTTCTCAATTCTCCTCCCTCACACACCAACTCAATCATGTGAGTTTCGTGGTGCGCTGGCAGTGGGTTTTGGTTGATGTTAGGAGCTTCTGGTGTCTGGACCTCGATCTTATTGGTGTCGATAAGATCCTGTATGGCATGCCTTAACTTCCAACACTTCTCGGTGTCATGCCCGAGCATCCCTGAGCAGTATTCACAACTTATTGATCGATCCAAATTCTGAGGTGGGGGATCTTGTTCTCGAGTCTGGACAGGACTAACCAAACCCAATTGCCTCAGTTTGTGGAACAAAGCGGTGTAGGTTTCTCCCAGCTCCGTGAAGGTTCTCTGCTTCCGCAACCTGTCATTCCTAGCATCGGGATTTCCCCGAAAACCTGCCCCTGAGGGGTTTCTATACGCCCTTGGTGGAGGGTAGGTGTTTTGTGGTGGTGCATATATGTTCTGGGGAGCCGGTGCGCGCCATTGTGGGCGAACCGGAGGCTGAGTGTATGCCTGGGCTTGGTGTACGGAACAATGTGGTTCTCGAGGTGGATAGAAATTTTGTGGTGGGTTGTATGGGTATTCTGACCTGTGAGGTCTGGGTTGGTTGTAGTGTGGCCTGCCAGCCCTGGACCAACTGCCTGCCTCGATCGTGGCAACCTCTTCTTTCTTTCTTCTCAACGCACCTCCCGTGCCGTTTTGAATAGCCTGGGTTGTGGCCTTGAGTGCCGAATAGTTCAAGATCTTGTCAGACCTCAAACCCTCTTCTATCATGACCCCTATCTTGACCACCTCGTTGAAAGATTTTCCAACCGTTGTCACCAAGTGACCAAAGTAGGTTGGATCCAATGTCTGCAAAAAATAGTCCACCATCTCTCCCTCTCTCATGGGAGGATCGACTCTAGCTGCTTGTTCTCTCCAGCGGAACCCGAACTCGCGAAAACTTTCCCCGGGTTTCTTCCCAGTTCTCAATAATGTGAGACGGTCAGGGACTATCTCGAGATTGTACTGGAAATGACCTGCAAAAGCCTGCGCCAGATCATCCCACGTGTACCACCTGCTGGAATCCTGCCTGGTATACCATTCTAGTGCAGATCCGCTCAGACTTTGGCCGAAATAAGCTATCAACAGCTCATCCTTGCCGCCTGCCCCTCTCATTTTGCTACAGAATCCCCGCAAATGTGCCATGGGATCACCGTGCCCTTCATATAAATCAAACTTAGGCATCTTGAACCCAGCCGGGAGTTGGACGTCTGGGAAAGGGCACAGATCTTTGTATGCTACGCTGACTTGATTGCCCAATCCGTGCAAGTTCCTGAAGGACTGCTCCAGGCTTTTGAACTTTCTCAACACTTCATCCTGTTCAGGGGCCTTAACCGGCTTCTCAACCTCTGCCGGTACTTCCAAATGTGGATTGTAAGCCTGTGGTTCGGGGGCATGAAACGTAGGCTCGGGGGGATAGTATTGTGTATCGTGAGCCTGAAACAATGGCTCACTGGTCGTCCTTTGCAAAGGGGCTGATGTTGGTCCCACAAAAATGGGAATATTGGGTGTTGGGAGAGGTTGATGGGGTGGTGGAGCTTGGGAATCATGAGGGCTTCTTTCTTGATGATAAAGGGGATTTGGACGGCTTGTGGAAGGGCCAGAGTGAGGGTATTCCGGCATGTGTCCCAGTGTTTCAGGGCTCTTTTGTGTTTTGGCTAGGGCTAGCTGCATTGCATTCATCTCTAGTCCCATCCTTTCAATCTTTTCCATCGCTTCTTTTAGCAACTGGCTCATTGGCCTTTCTTCCTCATTACTATTCTCTGAAGTAGTCATGCTTGTTGCTACCGGTCCTTTGGATCTGGTTTGGTAGGAGTGTGTTGCCAGAGTTCTTTAACAACTAACTTGTCTGGTTCAGACAACAACAAACTTTGTTAGCGTTAGATTTTAACAGATTTGATCGCAACACATAGAGGATGCAATGCACCTAGGCAGTTAACCGTTTCTACATGCTTTGCTTCAAACAACATGCGTCATCCCGGTTTGCTCATTCGTCCCTTTAAAGTATTTTGGGAAACCCTGCGTTTTATTTTATTTGTATTTTCTTTTCTTTATTTTATTAAAAGCGGTCGAATCTTATGGGGATTGCCTACGTATCACGTCCCCGCGTGAATCAGACCAGGCGTAGTTCTGCCATGAGGCTAACATTTATATAAAAAGATGAACAAACATTACATTTGAAAAACTTTGTAAAAACAATGTCTTGAAATACACACATTCAAATTGAAATAAACAGATACAATTCTTAACATCTCATAACGTGCCCCACTTTCCACTTGTGTTGTAAATTATTAGATCATTTGCTCAAGGCGGGGCTTGACCCGGATGACCTCCCAATGTTCGATACATCCTTTCCAACTCCACTGCTAGATGACGGGCAAAGGTGGGTGCATGCTCTGTAAACCTTTCATAATCCATTCCTTGGCAGTTTACATAACTTTGAGAGGTGTAGACCGCCAGGTCGTGGATCTGTGCCCTGAAATCTTGGAGATGTTGGCCTTGATTCTGCAACTGCTGCTGGCGAGTGGTGGCTATATCTCGGATACGGCCTTCACGATCTAGGGCTGACTCTAATAGAGCTCGGAGTCTGGCCTGCTCTAATCTCATCTGCGCTCTTTCTCTATCAGTGTCCGCTTGTTGATGCTCTCTGTACCTTCTTGCCTCTTCTAGTTGTGCACGAAGTTGGTCTTCTGATCGTATCCAATGGTCTTTTTCCTTCTTGAATTGTGCCCTGTCTTTCTCGGATTGCCTATCTTGGCGTTCCTTATCAGATCTGGCTTCTTCGTTTAATTGTTGGATCCTTTCTTTTGCTTTGCTCAACGCCCTTTCTTTTGCAGCAAGAACGGAATCATAATCTTGCATTCTTTCAAAAAGATTGGCGATGGTTTTTTTATCCTTCCAATTCCTCGCTGGCGTTTCAGAAGACTTTTTCATTCTCAGAAATCGAGCATGAAGACTTTCATTCTCGCAGGCTAGACTCTTCTTCTCGCCTTCAGCTTCTTGTGCTTGCAAATCCTTCTCCAGACTGAGGTTCCTTAGATTTTCTTTTAGGGCATGGATAGTTGCTTTGTACCCTTTCTCTTTTTCTCCCCAGATCAACCGCTCTTGGATTTTATCATTAAAGTTTTGAATATGGGGTCTTTTAGTTGGCCTTCTTAGCTCAGGTTCAGGTACATCATCCACGCGAGACCGTTTCTCGAACCACCTTGCATATCCAGGATTTATCTCACCCTTTGTAGTGTCTGGGACTTGAGTATCGCTTTTCAAGTATCGACATCCATTCCACATCTGCTGAAGTAACGCCTCAGGAATAGTGGCCTCTGGGTGTAATTCGATTTCTTGCGTACTCAAATCTTCATCATCGGGAACTACTTGATATCTTCCTAGTTGTCTTAGGACTCTCAATGGCGCATACGGCTGGATGCTTCTCAATCCCAATAGTAGCAGATAACTATTTGAGTTTGACATATGTATCACTTCCCTCATCGGTAGCCATCCCAGAGTCCATTCAATTTGATTTGCCGTTAGAGCCCTTAGCCGAGATACCCATGCTTCTATCCCTTCTGGAACCTGATAATTTTTCACTCTTTCCTCATAACCCTCGATGTAATTATCGTTGCTTGGCCCATACTGTATGATCTTGGGCTGTTGTTGGAGATGTTCAATCAGCCACATTTGCAACAAAATTTTGCATCCTTCGAAGACTTTCGCTCCTGCTTTACATAAAGTCAAAGCCCGATAAATGTCTGAGAGAATGATGGGGACAAGGGTGTGGTTTTCCTTGGTGGTGAGGATTTGCACAACTTTTGCGGTGCGAATATCGATTGTTCGCTCTTTGTTCGGGAAGACCATGATTCCTAGAAAAGCCACCATGAAGGCGAAGCGACGGTGAACCTGCCATGCGTCTTTGTCTTGTTTGTTAGTAAGGCCTTTCTCATGAATTTCGAACCCATCTGACTTTCCGAACCTTGAATACAAAAAGTTGAAAGAACAACATCCGTTGACGACATTGCTTTTCCTGATTTGACTGCTGATGTTCAGAAGACCGAAGAATCGATGTACCGAGGGAGCCTTTGTGAATATCAAGCTTTGATTCCTTAAACTTTCGTCAAAACCAGCATATCCAGCTACCTCCTCTAATGTAGGAGTGAGCTCGAAGTCAGAGAAACGAAAGACATTGTGAACAGGGTCCCAAAAAGTTACTAATGCCGCAATCAGATCATCACGGGGTTTAACTTTCATAATATCCGGGAGATTTCCCAAATGCTTGATGACCCACTTTTGACCATCTTCGCCTAATTCACACCACCACATTTGAAGCTGGAATAGAAACTCTTCTGTATTTGCGGATGAGGGGTTTTGTGTGGTGCTCATTTTGTATCTGAAATTTAATTTAATAAAGTCAAGACTCATTTTGAAAACATACTCTAATCATTTTCAGTCAAAACTATTTTCAAGATTTAAACTATTTTTGGGAATTTTCAAACTATTTTCAAGATTAAATACCTTTCAAGATTAAATACCTTTATTTCAAGATTTGAAAACTATATTTTACCTTTTTATTTTTAATTTTTATTATTTTTTCATTTTTTTTTATTATTTTTTCATTTTTTTTTTATATTATTATTATTATTATTATTATTATTATTATTATTATTATTATTATTATTATTATTATTATTACTTTAAAAACAACCCATTTTATTCTTCAGTTCTTACCATGATTTCATTTAAGCCGGTCAGCAAGCATGTTCGAGGCAACTGAATGCACATATAGCAAGTAGGATGCATTAGGATGGTCTTTTTATTTTGGGTTCACCTGTCCTAGACAGACCCAACCCCTGTGTTGAGTCTCCAAGGCCAAATGCATATGATGCAAATATTCGTTCCTACTAGGGATCCGGTACATGGCTGAGTTATTCTAAGTGTAAAACCTTAGGTTGATTGTTCTAAACCTGGCTTACCCAAACGGACAGTTTGAGCCGAAGCGGGGGCAACGTACCGGGAGCACGAAAGTCTGCCCGGCCTAGTTACTTGTCCCAACTCCGTCTTATTTGGTATGACTTTAACAGAAAGGTGGGTCACGCGCACGTGTACACCATAAATTCAGAAGACTCAGAAAGAAGGGGGTTTCGTAACAGTTGTATATATTCACAATTCAAATAATATTAAAGCGGTAAAAGCATCATTTAGCACATTAGGCATATATCGTGTAAAAATCAGATAATAAATAAAGCCAACTATAACAATTATTCTAAGCTCGAATTCTTAACCCTGAACCAGTGGTTCTGGGTGTAAATTTCATATCCCCAGCAGAGTCGCCAGAGCTGTCACACCTCCTTTTTCCGCGCCCGCGAGGGCGCAGGGGAGTTTTTCCAATTAAAGGACAATCGAAACGGGATTGGTTTGTTTATTACAGAGTCGCCACTTGGGAGATTTAGGGTGTCCCAAGTCACCAATTTTAATCCCGAATCGAGGAAAAGAATGACTCCATATTACAGTCTGCGTACCAGAAACCTGGATAAGGAATTCTGTTAACCCGGGAGAAGGTGTTAGGCATTCCCGAGTTCCGTGGTTCTAGCACGGTCGCTTAACTGTTATATTCGGCTTATTTATCTGATTTTAAATACAATTATGAACCATGTGCAGATTTTATCTTTTAACCGCTTTTATCATTCACTGTAATTTTTATAGGACTTGCAACGTCGTGAAAACATATCTCGAACCACGTTACATCAATGCACCCGTGGTTATTGACATATCTCGACTCGGTTGAGATTTGGATTTGGGTCACATAAATGTGCACCCGAATTAAGGAGAATAAATTATTAAGACGCGCCTAAAGCGACTAACGTATTATTATTTTGGGGAAGGCCGTAAAATTTGCTAAGCGGCCTGTCCCGGATTCTAAGTATTTTAATATATATGCATTTAGAGGGCCCCGCAGCTTCTACATTTTGTTTGTCGAGGCTCGTCTCATTTTATTATTAAAAGGAATTTACAACGTCATGGAAATGCATCTCGGGCCACGCCACAATCAATGTGCCCGTGAATAGAGACATCTTTCGACTCCGTTGAGATTTGGATTTGGGTCACATAAATGTGCCCCCGAGTTTAAGGAGATAATATTATTAAGTACGCGCTTAAAGAGACTATCGCGTTATTATTCTGGGAGGGTCGTGAGATTTGCTAAACGACACATCCTGGAAACTGAATGCTTCGATAATATACATTTAACGAGGGCCCCGCAGCTCGTGCGTTTTTATTTATTTTTGTCGAGGCTCATCTCGTTCTTATTTTAAAAAAGATATCCTATAGCAACTACGTTTCTTGTCGCGTTTGTCTCTACTAATTGAAAACAGTAGATAGTCCTAATTAATTACGTGCTTGCAAGTTATCTATAACAACATTCAGAAATGCTTAAAAATCAGAAACGAGGTTGCGTGCACAGTCAGCCGAACAAATAATCACGGGCCCAAATCCAGCCCATGCGTGATGGGCCAAACCTGGGCCACTACTTGTTCGATGCGGGCCTGCTTGGTCTGTTTTGACCTGGGCTCGACCTTCATGAGGTTGAGATTGCAAGTTTTGTGTTCTTTGTCTTAACAGGTGGTTTACTAGTTATATGAGACCATTAATCAGAAAAGGAAGAACTTAGCCAATGATGTACAGTTTTCATGCTTGGCATACATTACAGCATATATTACAAAGTAAACTAAGTCTGAGATGCAACCTATTTCATTGAGAATATTTTCACCTATCAGCATACATATGTAAGCTACCATTTAGCTAATCTATATTGATATACACTGGGCATACAGGCTGCTTCTATTGTCAACACAGGAATGAAAATTATCATACAGTACATGATATCTAATATAACAATCTATGTATGAAAATCAACTTCAGGTCTTTTCTTTTTGCATTCATGCTCAATGTTCCAATTACATTTGATAGTGCATTGGTTGTGTACCTGGTATAGAGGACAAAGAAGAAAGGACTGATCAGCTGGGCAGTATGCAGTAAACACAGCAACAGTAGATACACAGCAACAACACAGCAACAAACCAACAATCACAAGTGTTTTCCACAGTCCACAGACAACCAGCAACAATTCCCAGAACAAAGAAAACCAGCAGATGGTCGAGCACCAAACAAGTAATCCCAGAAAAGAGTAATGAAACAACAGAAGTAACAGAGTGTTCAATGCAGCAACACCAGCAGTTCAACAATCACAAGCAGCTCAATCAGTGCAAACAACAGAACTTGGCCAAGACAGCTTGGCCAATATGAACTCTTAGGTAGCTTTCAGACAGTGTTTGGTTACAGTGTTTACTGGAAATTTCCTTATGTTTTCAGTTTTCTTTAAACTCACAAGACCTCTCTCAAGACTAAAAATTCCAGCCCTTTTTAAGTTCTGAAATGGCCTATTTATAAGCCAAACGACCAGTGCAGCTAAGCTGCCTGGATCCTCCCACTTGCAGACTGCCCATACTCTTTAAACTCATGCTTAAGCATCTTTTGATGCCAGCCCTTTTTGTTCCCCACGCCTGGCTTTTCTTTAATCAAGAGTTATGGGTTCATTTAAGTATTCATTTTAAACCTCATACTCTTGTGTCTTGTTCCCCATTGGTATTAGTTTAATCCCAAATTAGTACCCTACTTGTCAGCTTATTTAAACTAAGCCTTTTCTGTTCTTTTCAAACCCCAGACTACCCCTGTTAAACCCTACTTATTACTGCCCTGCCCCTTGCAGCATCAGGGCATTCTGAACTCATGAAAGTTCAAATTCAAGACTGCCCTGGACTGAACCTTTTCAGTCATTTTTGCAATGCAAACAAACTCATTTCAGACAATGCTGGGCATTCAGTCAGTGACAAGGTTCAATTAGTCATGTGAAATTCTTATTCGATCCATTAGTTATAGAAAACTAATCGACGACGTTTATCGAGTCGACTATACTAATTATAACAGGTAATAATCAGTCGTTCAAATAAATAAACACATACAGGGACCTAAAGGCATCAAACAACTTTTGTTCAATTATTGGGAACCTATATGAATTATTTATGCGACGACTCATCTAATCGAACATGTATATCACAGAATACGTTCAAAACATACACAGAAGACAATCGACCAAATAAAAGGTCTTTACAAGGACGGAAGAAATTAAGAAAAGTATCAGAAAATACCGAACAATCACAACAGAACATGCTAACAGACTTATCCACACAAAAACAGAAAAGGAAAACTTACTAGAAAATGTTCAAAACAGGCCGACCCCAGTCCGAATTAGATTTGACCATTTGAGGCCAAACAAACTCTAACCAGGGTGTTCTCAACCGAGAACACCTTGGTTAAGGTCTATTAGACCTCAAACCCTCTATGAAGCAGGTCGGATTCCTCAGGCTCTTGTGTTCTAAGGTTCAGATTCTCAGATTTGATTTTTTAGAAGTTGTGGGTAGATTTGGACCAAACCAAGCTTGGTTTGGTCACGAGGAGGGTCAGGGGAGTGTCTGGTATGAAGATGGGGTGGTTTGGCATAGATCGAGTTTTGTCTCGAATCTTCAAATCCAGATTCGAGACGATGGGAGGTGATTTGAGGCTAGGGAGTAACGGATCCCTGTTCAGTAGGGTCTTAGGGTGTTCAGGAGGTGGTCACCGGCGTTCATGCCGCCGGGTTCTGGTGAAAGGGAACCTAGGGCGGCTGCTAGGGTTTGGGGTTTCAGGGCTTGGGGAAGGAGACGAGTGAAGGGTGGGGTTCGGATAGGGGGCGTGGGGTGTGAAGGAAAGCTTATATACGGGGTGGGGGATTGGACCTGAGCCGTTAGATCAGATGATATCAACGGCTTGGATCTGATGGTGAGAAATGAGATGGGGTCGTTTGATATTTAAACGGGGTCGTTTGGTTTAAGTGAGGGTTGGGCTGAACCGGTTATTGGGTCGGGTTATGTTAAATGGATCTGGGGGTGTAATCCTGGCCGTCGATCCACTCGAGATCAACGGCCTAGCTTAGACGGGACAGGACGACGCCGTTTGGACCGTGTCCGGGTAGCCTATGTTTGGGCTATTTTTGGGCCTTAAAATTTTGAAACAAATAGGCCCAATCCGATTTTCTAAATAATTTGCACTCTTTTTCTTTGTTTTCTAATTTTAAAATTCAACTAAATTAAAATGAGTTTAAAACACACACTAATCAACACTTAACACAATCATCACACACGTATTACAAATTCTTTAAATGATTAAATCACAGCCTAAAATAAAAGACGCATATTTTGTGAATTTTCTTTTAATGACTGAACTATGGCTTAATTAACATGACATACATATTTTGTATTTTACTTGATAAGATAAAAATGAAAAATGGACAGAACCAACGAGCGACTACCAGCATATATCACGTAAAATCAAAAATTGTACAACGAGGAATCAATGATTGTATTTTGGAGTGATTGTCCGTGGAGCAAAAATCACGTGCTTACACGCACTACTGTCCGTACTTCAGTAGGGGCGACTCCTTATTTGTTGGTGTATGGCACCGAAGCAGTGATACCCGCAGAAGTGGAAATCCCATCCCTTTGAATTGTCGCGGAGGCAGAGATCGATGATGATGAGTGGGTCAAAACCCGCTTGGAACAATTGAGTTTGATCGATGAGAAAAGGTTAGCAGCAGTGTGTCATGGCCAGTTGTATCAACAGAGAATGGCAAGAGCTTATAATAAAAAGGTGCGCCCACGGAAGTTTGAAGTAGGTCAGCTAGTATTGAGACGTATCCTTCCACATCAGGCGGAAGCGAAAGACAAGTTCGCCCCAAATTGGCAGGGGTCGTTCATTGTGACAAGAGTGTTGTCCAATGCTACTTTGTATTTAACAGATATAGAAGGCAAATGTGTAGAAATGACCATCAATTTTGATGCAGTCAAAAGATACTATGTATGATTTCTTTGGTTAAATTGGGTTTATTTGTACTTGGCATATTTTGGAGATTGGAATGACGAAGGCATTTTGTTCTGTTATCTAAACACTTTATCCTTTGTTACCCCTTTTGAGCCTTGTTTATTTCCTTTCATACCCCTCTTTTGGAATCAGTGGCAAAATTCAGAAACGGAAGAACAAACAATAAGTAAAAGAAAGAAATGAAAAGAGAAGGAGAAGAATGAAAAAGAAAAAGGAAAAAATAAAAAGAAAACAAAACTACAAAAAGAAAATGGAAGAGAAAAGAAAAGAAAAGAAAAATCGCAACAACGAAGCAATTTCTATGACATGAACTACGTTCGACCTGATTCCTTTTAAGGATATGTAGGCAGCCTCACGGTTCGGTCCCATCAAAATAAAATCTCAAAAATCCCCAAGTAAAGAAACTGGGGCAGAAGTTATGGTTGTTGCAAGAAATCTGATTCCAAAAGTTGTAATTTTAAATCCACTTGAATTGTTTTGAGCCTTTGATATCTTTTCTTTCTAACCCTATCCAAAAACCCACATTACGGTGATCTTCCGATCAGTCTTTAAGAGATGCCAAGTCGAGCAAGTAGAGGTGATTCGTATCAGGGGAAGCACTCTGGTCCAGGCAGGAAAAAATAATAAAAATGAGAGAGTCTTATTGGTGAAAACCCTCATGGGCACTGTAAGGCGATGGGAGCTGAGAGAAATAACAAAATGAGAGTCTTATTGGTGAAAACCCTCATGGGCACTGTAAGGCGATGGGAGCTGAGAGAAATAACAAAATGAGAGAGTCTTATTGGTGAAAACCCTCACGGGCACCTTGAGGCGAAAGTGATTTGAGAGATGAACAAATGAGAGAGGCTTGTTGGTGAAAACCCTTCAGGGCACCGAAGGCCGAACGAGGTCAAGGTTTTGGTGAAGAAGTCAGGTTATGGAAATTCCGGGGCAACAAAGTATGGCAATTGAAAGTTGATTGGTTGGACAGATTAGGCCGATTAATCCGAAATGCATGTCATGATCATTGGTGTCAGCTTCTCCACTCAGATAAGTCTCTTTTCTTTTTTCCCTTCAGATAGTCTTCCCGTTTTGGATTTTGCTTATCCTTAACTCTGAAAGTCATTGCATTTCATTTCTTTTGGGTTTATTTCTCTAAGATGTTCCCAATGTCTGTTCTGGTTAAGCAAATAAGAAGAAATTTCAAAGCCTACTACCAACTTCCAAAGTTGCACAAGGCGCAGGGCAGCCAAGGCATTGCTAGAGGTAGTATGATGTGAAATGGGATATAAAGTGCCAGTGAAAGTTCCATCGGCGGAATGATTCAGTAATTTCATGGGAGATGCAGAAGTTCAGCAAAAGGGGTCAGAGGTGAAACAACGGTTCAGGTATACAACACTCGGGTCATCCGAGGTCACGTGGGTTGAAATCAGTCAGAAAGCCAAGCGGTTCTTGGCCAGTCTAGGGGAAGTCAGTCAAAATGAAGCATGACAACAGGGAGGCCACTTTCAGCAAGAATGCCATCAGCTAACCACCACATTTTAAACTAACAAGATTTTTCTTTGATTGAAACGGGGGAGAAAGTTTCGTTTGTTTCGGGGAAACCCTCCGTAAAGAAAGGTGAGCACCAAACAGGTTTGACTGTAAACTCTTAGATCCTGCCTAGATAATGGGATTTAATTTGAAGTTCTCAGGACCCTCCTGAAAAATGGGACCTAGTTTAAAGTTCAAAACAATCATGAGTAGTAAAATCTAGCATAAATGTACCCCAAGGAATGTAAGATGGTTTCAAAGTTTGCATGCTTGAGACAGGATTCAATTAGGAGTTTTCAGGGCCCTCCTGAATAATGGGACCTAGATTTAAGATTTCCATTAGATAATAAGATGTATCGTAAGTTCTATTGTAGGGCAACATAATTCAGCCGAAAAGAATAGTCACTCTTAAGATAAGACTTGATTTTTGATTTTCTGGACCCTCCTGGATAATGGGATGTAGTTTTAAAACTTGCTTAGATAACAAGATTTAGCGGAAGTCACACCTTTAAAAGATATAGCTTAGATTTAAAATTGTTGTTTAGTTAAGAGTTGTCAGGACCCCCTGGATAATGGGACCTAGCTTTCAAATTCTTAGTAATATGTGGTAATATGATTCAGTTTAACACTCACATATGTGCCCAGCTGCTAAACTGGGGCAGAAGTATTCTTTGTTTTTGTTTATTTTGTTGAAATCAGGCGCCCACCTGGAGAACAAGGGAATACATTTCAATTTCAGCAATCAGGCGCCCACCTGGAGAACAAGGGAATACATTCAAGTTCAGCAATCAGGCGCCCACCTGGAGAACAAGGGAATACAGTTTCAAGTTCAGCAATCAGGCGCCCACCTGGAGAATAAGGGAATACATCTTCAAGTTCAGCAATCAGGTGCCCACCTGGAGAACAAGGGAATACATTTTCAAGTTCAGCAATCAGGCGCCCACCTGGAGAACAAGAGAATACAGTTTCAAGTTCAGCAATCAGGCGCCCACCTGGAGAACAAGGGAATAAATTTCAAGTTCAGTAATCAGGCGCCCACCTAGAGAACAAAGGAATACATTTCAAGTTCAGCAATCAGGCGCCCACCTGGATAATAAGGGAATACATTCAAGCTTCGGCAATCAGGAGCCCACTTGGAGAACAAGGGAATACATTCTAGTTTCAGCAATCAGGTGTCCACCTGGAGAAAGGAAAACATCTCAGATTACAATTCAAGGCGGTAACAAGGGGATTCCACCGGGAGAATATAAGTCAACAAGGTAACAAGAACCACAAGAGCAAGTTTGAAGATATAGATAGGATTTAGTAATTCATAGATCATAGTTTAGGCTAGCTTCTTTTATTTTGTTATGGTGTAATAAGGGGTTCAGTGAGCAGTAGCAGCAGCAGCAGCAACAATGAAATCATAGCTTCATGGTAGTCCCAGCTACCAAACATTCCTGAACTACACTGACCTGATTCCTTTTTAGCCAAGGATATGTAGGCAACCTCGGAAGTAGGGTGCGGTCAAATCTTTCAAAAATGCTTCCCTCGGAGTATTCAAACAGGCAAAAATCGCTCGTATCCGCTCACTTTATCTTTGCACGAAAGCTCTTCGAGTTTCCGAGCAAAGAGGGGCACCTGTGAGCACGTGATTTTTGCCTTATATGAATTATTCCTATAGATTCAAGAAAATAAATTTTTCCATTATTTGCAATTTCGTAGCATTTTTTTGTTATTGTTTGCATTTGTCTGTGCGTTTATTTTATTTAATTCATGAAAATACAAAAACACACTGCATTTGTATTTAGGATCTAATTTTGCATTCTTGAATTAATTAGTAATTTAGTGTTTTATGAAAATGGAAAAATAAAAAAAATAACTTATTTTTGCATTTTTAATTTTTAGTTTCGAATTTTGGTAGTTTTTTTTTTAATTTATTATTTAATTAATTATGGTAATTATTATTTAGAGTTGGTTAATTTAATTTGATTAGGAATTAATTTAGGTTTATTTTTAATTTTAATTTAAAAAAATTAGAAAGAAGAAATGAAAAGAAAATAAAAGAAGAAAGAGGATTGATAATTTGGGCTGCCTCTAATTATATTTGCCCAGGCCCAAGTCGTTCCCCCCATACCCGTCGAAATTGGCCCAAAACCCATTGATTTACCCGGTCTAAGTGGTTAGTCATGGAGACATTTGAAACGACGTAGTATGGGGGCGATACTACGTCGTTTCGAGTTCATTGGTGTTAAATCGATCTGAGCCCTTCATATCCTCTCATCTGACGGCTGAGGGGGCTTCATCAAATTTGTATAACACTGTCAAAAATTCCTCAAAAGACCGGTCAGTTCCCCAAACACCATTCACTACATCTCCCTCATCTCAAGAACCCTAATCCACCGCCCTTTCCACTCGCCGACAGTGCCGCCTCAGACCAGCCTCCAACCACCACTAAAGTCAAACCATGCAACCATCACCCTTCCCTGAGTCCTAATCCACCACCACTTCTCCCCAAGTCCTCGCCAATTGGACCAGATTTGAATCTAAAACTCGAAGGAAAGAAAATCTTCCAAGTTTTCTATGAACGATGCGGCTTGAAATTAGTATTGTTCATTTGTTCTCAAAGAGAACATGCGGGTAATACCAGTTTCGGGTCAAATCGAAGTCGTCAGAGGTTGTCAAGCCCTGCCCATGTGGCCATCTAGGTATTTTTGTTCTTTTCTCCTTCATCTTCGTCTTCTATTTCATCCGTGTACTCGTCTCATTCTAATTCTTCTCTCTTCTGTTTTTTAAATGTTTTTAAGTCATTTTGTATGCATGGTTGTGATTCTGAATCTTCCTCCTCTTTAACTTGGGGTTCATTTTGGCGTTCAATGAAATGGGAGTTAGCGTATCAATGTCTTGGTATAATCTAATTTAATTAGTCAATTTAATTGCTTTAAATAATTGTTTCCGAGCTTCTCTAGTGAAATCTTTTTCTGCTGAAAATTCAAAGGTTGGTTTGTTTGAAAGATTCTGACTAAGTTCAGAGTTTGAAACCTCAGTTTGGGCTATTAGTATACAGTTTCATGGGTTTGGGTTGGGTCTTGGATTACTTCGACCTTGGGTCAACATTGACCCATATCTGTTTTGGTTTTCGAAGGTAAATAATAGTTGTTTAGGGGGTAGTTTAGGGAATTGAAGGTGAGGAATCTTTTGTACTGCATTGGGAAGCTTCTAGGAAAGTGGGGGAAGGGATTGACTTGCAAAACTGATGTAAGTTAGGGTCTAGGTTGAACAAAAAGAAAATTGGAGAAGGGGGTAACTGATATTTAACAAATCATTACTGTTGCCCTAAAACCCATCTATAAAATCCCCATTTCCTGAACTTTAAAAGGAGATCAGATGGGAGAAAAATTAGAAACGGCTGAAAATTACTGAAAGGGTTTGAATAATCAGTAAAATACAAAGATAAATCACAAAATTACTGTTACATTGAAGTTTTTCTGTAATTCTTGGGGTTTCAAGTTTTGAAGTAATCTCTGATTCATTCTGGGCTCGAAATGGTTTAAAGAAGCTGGATTTGTTGTTGTTGAACTGCTGAAGTGCATCCACTTATGCTGCTGATCTTCTCACCTCCTCTTTTGCTCTAATTGCATCAGGTACTCTCTTGAATTGTGACCGGAAATGGGGCCTGACAGAGTCTCCGTGTGAAGATCTGTAAACCAAGCTAAAGTTAAATGACAAACATTAGTCCCTGTTGTTGATTACTGCTTGATTCTGCCATTTTTTATTTATCTCATGTTTGCCTAGTCTAGCTTATTTTGCATACTTCATTCCCTGATATTACATTTGTTTTAAGTGATGGATTTAGACCTTGTCTGAATGTAGTTGATTCAAGAGTATTTATTTAGACCTAGTGTAATATGTGTTAGTTGAGGATCGTGATTCTTAGTATAATTAGTGTAATATGTGTTAGTCCAATGATGTCAAAGTGTCACTCAGTTCTGCTTTTGCTTGTGTATGAGCATCTTGCATTCTTAAAAGGGCTTTCGGCTGGGTATAGAGTTAAAATTTCTTGTTGAAGCCATGTTGTCAAACATATATATGTGTTTCGAGGTCCTTTCAGGTATTTTCGATGAAAACTGAAGTAAGAATTGGTTGTGTTTGATAGATAGGCTAGTTGTATGAATGATAGTGATGCTCCAGGGAAGATTCATTAAATGTTTCAATTTCAGTAATGATTGGTAATGGGTCTGTTGTTATTTGGGCATGGAATGTCGTATCTTGGCAATATAGGAAGATCGCCTGTTGAGTTTTGTTGAAATAAATCTCACTAGGAATTGCATATTCACTTTAGAATATATGTTAGCATTAAAATATGCTTTGCATCCAAGTCAAGGATTATCATTATTGGTTCAAACTCAGATTTTCTTGAATGATGTAATTTGCCTCAAACATTAGCACTGAATCGTGAAACTGTGCTGCCTTCTTTGGCCTAGTTATGCCGAATTTCTTTTCAGCGATGGGATTTTCCACCTGGATTCACGTCGAGCCCAGCTGTTTCTTTCGCTGGTCATATAGTAATTGGCAGTTGACCGTTGGACTTCTGACCAGCCTAGGCCTTTCCGCAGTCAAACATGGGTTGTCTATTACTAGTTCATTGATTATTAAATTTTAGCTTAAACATTAGCATAAAATAAGTAGAAATCCTCTTACGTCTTTTAAACAACTAGTTATGCTCATTAATTAGTTGAGGTGTGCCACATTTAACATAAATAGTTATGGCTCTCATAGTTAATTCTAGAAGTTAGAACAAATCGAGGTACGTTGTGCCAAACAAAAATGACAATTGCATGGCCCTCGTATTAATTTCATGATTTAGATATAACAAATAACCAATGATCGTAGTTTGCTTTAAGCACATCTAATATATTATCGTGATCATGGACACGTTCGCGTGACATGATTATGATCTTAAAAACAAAACTAGGGTATGCGTTCGCGCAATTTTGGCCAAACTTTTTTTAAGAAAGTGTCATTAATTGTGGACACGTTCGCATGACACGATTTTTGACACGCCAAACAAATGGGTGCACGTACACGTGACTCTTTTTAAGATAATTTTCTTAAAAAGCGGTAAAAGGTAAAAACATAGGTTCTTAAATGAGTAATTAGACAATTCTAATAAGCCAAGTATGATCAAAACGACCGTGCTAGAACCACGGAACTCGGGAGTGCCTAACACCTTCTCCCGGGTTAACAGAATTCCTTACCCGGATTTCTGTGTTCGCAGACTGTAAAACAGAGTCAATCTTTTCTCGATTCGGGATTTGAAACCGGTGACGTGGGACACCATAAATTATCCCAAGTGGAGACTCTGAATTTTTAATAAAATAATCTTGTTTCGATTGTCACTTTAAGTTGGAAAACTCCTTATATCCCTTTCGGGGTAGGAAAAAGGAGGTGTGACAGGTGTGTATTGACAAAGAAAGGGAAGGAGGCGACAATACGAGGATAGAGAGATGGATAGAAAATATGCTTATAGATGTTGATCGGTTTGAATAAGTCTGCATAATGATATGATCATGAGACTTTTCACTTTGTAATGCGAATATATAAAAATATTCCCAATTTGGCCAGATGAAATTGTTGTTACGTTTCATTATTTTTTTAAATTATTAGCTTCATCAGATACTTTAGTTCATAAACTATACCTATGCTAGAGCAGGTATGCAGGATCATGGCTTTGCTTACTTTTAGCGGGTCAAAGAAAAATTGCAGGATAACTGAGATTAATTTTTAAGTGTCTTCATATCTATAGCAGGAAAATAATTACTGTTAATAACCAGATTCATGAACAAAATCTCTCAACTAAAATGAGCAGAACCCTAATTTTGGTATTTGCATACTGAAATGAAATGTAGAGAGAGAATTTGTGAAAGTGGGGTTTTATTAAAATGAAAATCTGATCTAATACAGTGTACATCTAACTATATATATATATACAGAAGTGGGTTGGGTCACAAACATAAAATTAGGGTTTTGACACAGTTACCCATAAAAATAAAACTATTTACCATGGTCTATCCATTTATATTTCTACCCATAAACTAATTACATTTCCTACCCATAATAGTTTTTGTGGGAAATTTTTTCTTTATTCTCCAATTCTTTTTTATTTCTATGCTTCTTTTCTTTTCTTTTTTTTTTCTTTTCTCCTTTTCTTTTTTCTCGTTTTCTTCTTATTTTTTTATTTTCCTTTTCTAATTTCATTTAACTTTTTTTATATTCTTTTTCTATTCATAATCTAATTTCATTTACTGTTTTCACTATTTTTTATTATTCTTTTTTTATATTATTACTAAAGAAAAATTAAATTGTGTACCAATTAAATGTAGCTAATACAATAAAAAAAATATTAACTAACATATGATACTAATATAGTATATAGCTATACCAACAGGGTATACAATTGTACGCAAAGAGTTAAAAAAAATTTAATTCAATTATTAAACTAAAATAATATCAGTTGTTAATAAAAATTTCAAATTTTTTTAAAAGGATCTAATTAAGAGTATACCGTTACATTATATAGCATACTATAATATTATTATTTTTTTGCATTTTCAATTTGCCACTCACGCTGGGTAAAAGCTTAAAGCAAATTAAAAGGTAAAAGGCAAGTGAATTTACGAGTAATAAGTATACTATTATAGCATATTATTTATTGTTACAGTATGTTGTATATTATTACAATATACTATAACAATATATTGTATACTATAATAATATACTGTTGCAGTATAACTATATACTCCTATAGTACATTGTATACTGTAGTGGTATACTGTTAGGTAATTGTGTTCTTCTTCGATTATTACAATATACCATTGCAGTATATTGTAAACTATAATAGTATACTATTGCAGTATAGCTATATACTCTTACAACATATTGTATACCATAACAATATACTATTATGTAGCTGTGTTCTTCTTCGATTTTCAACTGAAAAATTCGATCTTAATTACCTCAAATCAGCTCCAAATGCTATCAAATTTCAGTATGAACTTCCAGAAGGTATTATAAGCAATATTTAACAGCACCCACTTTGAATCAAACAAGAAATCTTTAAAATAAAAATTTTAAATTCAAGAGTTTCAAGCCCAACAATGGTGAATATTCAAATACACATACAAATTTAGACAGGGAGTATCGACAGCACAAGGTAAAAAGGTTTATATTTGTAGCATTTATCTTCAGTAAAAAATTTCTCTCAGAGTTCAATTAGATCATAGTTGGTTCTGGAAAATTTTGTACTCTCACTTGTGCATTTAACTAGTTCTTTTCTTTTTTCTTTTTTTTTTAACTTATAAATTCTTAGTAATCCTTAATGGGAAGATTCTCAAAGGATGATATTAGCATGGGACCATGCAAATCAATTGGTGTTAGCTCAAAAAAAAGTCAATTAATGTATCTCTGCGTCTGGGGTTGAGTCAAAAGCCCATGTAGAGTTTTTTTCCCAGAAAGTTGATAAAGAGGATGATTGCCTCTAACTATTCTGTTGTTGTCTTAGTAGTATCCGGTTCTTTAGTGTCGCTAATTATATGTGGATTCTTAGAGCTTTCCTATTTCGTTTTATTTAGTTTTTTATCAATTGAGGGGTCTGGATTGCATATGAACCTTATTGCTTTGATATTATTCATCACTTCCATTTTTGGCCAAGCAGCGGCTGGAATTAGCGGGCAAATAGTTTTGGCTCCATGGGTAGGAGTATTAAATAGTTTGGGCCTGGGCATTGAAGGGTAAATAGTTTAGAATTAATGGGTATAAAGTGAGATTTTCTCCATAAAATTAGACATAGTTTGGCCCAAGCTTAACTATTGTATTACACTACTGTACTTCAAAAAGTTTTGGGCTCATATCTTGTACAAGTAGGCTTGGCCCAGCAGAAATTAAGTGTAGCTCCAACTATTACAAGACACAACTACAGTTCCTGGTAGCCTTTCTCATGCTTTTAAATTGGTTTTCAATGAGCTTGGTCAAATTCATTAATTTATTTGTCCTGGTAAATATTATCAATATCCTTCAAGTAATTTATAAAATTTCATAATATGTGAATGGAAATGACTGTATATCTGCTATATTCCTCCTCTTGTTTAGTTGAAGCAGGATGCAAATTTGTCTGTGGTGTGTATGCATGCCATTCTTGTTTTAAGATACAATGAATATTCATATCAAGACAATAGGGAAATTTTCTTGACAGGCCAGCTCCTCCCTTACATCACGGGAATTCGTGAGTGGCCGTGCTTTTTAATGAAGTTCGGGGCCGCTCTCCCCCTAACCGGTGAGTTTCTTCGTTTTGGCCTCTTAGTTGTTTACCTCGTATAGTTGCTATGGCTGATCTTCTTTTCTTTTGCGCTTTTTTCTTTTCCAGCATTAGTGGACGTTGGTGATGGGGGTTGTTCGGGCCGCAGATTATATGATGGATGATTTCACCCTCACTGAAATAGTGACCATAGTTCTTGAAGATGACGTCGAGCTGGAATATGAGGTTCCAAGATCGGTGGAAGCCGTTGAGGGTGTATCCCTTCCTTCTGCGATAATGGAAGTTGAAGGGCCGACCGCTAGGGTTTCTGATACTTCGCAGCAAGAGGGGCCGTCGACTTTGCAACCAGCCAATGATATTCCTTTGTCGTCTGATAGGAGAAATAAAGGTATTGCCGAAGATGGTTATGAGACGGGTTCAGACATTGACGTCGCTGAACTGAGGATGATGAAGAAGGGGTTTAACCAACTCGAGGTGAGGTTAGAGAGGTCTACGAGGACTATTACAATCCCCATGGATCGTGATCTGTTGAAGAATACGGAGAACGTAGTCCCCGCCCTCAGCTCTCTTTGCTTTGCGTGTAAGCTGAAATGCTCAGAGAGATAGAACGTCACTCTATCAAGGATCATAGCCATCCTTTCCCTTAGGGTGAATATTTTAGGAATTTATTTTTCGACTAGCATTTTTGTTGTATTTTTTCTTTGTTGGTAGGCGTCCTCATTTTTTGTTTCTTTTTCTTATGTTGCAAACCATTATTTTGGAGATTGAAAGTTCTCGAAGGGAGGAGAGGCGTAAGAAAATTTTTGAGAAGTTGGAGCACAAGTATCTTGAGTACCATGGTAAGTACCTGGAGATTCGCAGGCATTTTGGCGAGAGCGGCAACTTGCAGGGCGAGGGAGATTCGTAGATATTTTGGCAAGGTCGAACATATCATAAGTTTAATTATGGCCGAGGGCTAGTGGGTGTTAGTTCGAACAAGTTCGAGCATAACCTAAGTGTAATTATGGACGAGGGATAGTATGTGTTGGTTCGAACAAGGTCAAATATAACCTTCTTTTAATTATGGCTGAGGGCCGGTAGGTGTTAATTCGAACGAGGTCGAACATAACCTATGTTTAATTATGGTCGAGGTCTAGTAGGTGTTAGTTTGAACAAGGTTGAACATAACCTTTCTTTAACTATGGTCGAAGGCCGATAGGTGTTAGTTCGAACGAGGTCGAATATAACCTATATTTAATTATGGCCCAGGGCTAGTAAGTATTAGTTAGAACAAGGTCAAACATAAACTTCGTTTAATTATGGCCAAGGTCCGGTAGGTGTTAATTCAAATGAGGTCGAACATAACCTATGTTCAATTATGACTGAGGGCCAGTATGTGTTACTTCTAACAAGGTCGAACATAACCTTTGTTTAATTGTGGCCGAGGGCAGGTGAGTGTTAATTCAAACGAGGTCAAACATAACCTATGTTTAATTATAGCCAAGGTCCAGTATGTGTTAATTCGTACGAGGTCAAATCATAACCTAAGTTTGGAAAGGTATGCCTCTAGGTAAAACGTTTGTCGATATCATGAACATTAAGCATTGTTGCCTTGTTTGTACACTTGGAGAAATAGAAATGCATTGTTGCTTTGTTCATACACTTGGAGAAATTTACAAATTTTCGGGCATTGGCTGGCATTCCAGTCCTAGTCCCAGTCTATATTGTCCCTTCATTGGTCGACCTAGAAAGTGCTTGAGTGGTCGAGCAATGAACTAGTTGTCCCGTGCCTCCATCTTTACGTACTTCGACTTGAAGTGTTCCCTTCGTTGCCTCGTTAAAAGCCTCCTTAAGAAAACTCAATTGGAACAAAACTCAAGTGAGGAAAAAAGAGTACGACTTGGGGGACGCTTTATCTCCTAAAGGTTGAAGTACATGAGGTGTGTAATATTCCAGTTGTTTGGTAGTAGCTTTCCTTCCATTGTTTCTAGTTGGAATGACTCTTTGCTCGCTTTTGCCATGATTTTGTATGGATCGTCCCAATTTATTCCGAATTTGCCTTCTCGTGGGTCTTTGCTCGCTTGAGTTTTAGCTTTAAGCACGTAGTCCCTAGCTTTAAGCGGCCTGGACATTGCCTTCTTGTTATAATAGCATTCTACTTATTGTTGTTGGGCAATCATCCTTATGTAGGCCATGTCTCTTCGTTCTTCAAGTTAGTCGAGCTCCTACCTTCTGCTTTTGTCGTTCCTTGGTTCGATCTCATGGGAGTACCTTAGGTTGGGCTCTCCGACCTTGACTGGTATTACTGCATGGGCCATATAGACCAAAGAGTAGGCGTCTCTCCTGTGCTTATCTTTTGCGTTGTACGATAGGCCCATAGTACTTCTGGTAATATTTCTGGCCACAGTCCCTTGGCATCTTCAAGCTTTTCTTCAAGATGTTCAATATTGACTTGTTGGAGGATTCTGCTTGCCCATTACCTGCGAGGTGATATGGCATCGAGAGTATTCTTTTGATACTCCATTTCTCAAAGAACTCGGTTGTTTTCTTCCCCGTGAACTGGGGTCCATCATTACAGCTGATTTTTGTGGGAAGGCTGAACCGACATATGATGTTTCTCCATATAAAGATGATCATTTCATGTTCACGTATTTGGGTGAACGCTCCTGGTTCCACCCATTTAGAAAAATAGTCAGTTAAAACCAAAAATAATCGTACGTTACCTCGCCCAGCTGAGTGGGGGCCCGCGATGTCCATTCCCCATTTGATGAACGACCAAGGTGAGGTGACCGAGTGGAGGTGTTCGCCTGCCTTATGAATCATCCGAGCTTACTTTTGGCATTGCTCGTATTTTTTCACGAAGTATGCGGCCTCTTTTTTTAAGGTGGGTCGGTAGTATCCTCCCCTATAAGACATTTGACCAGAGCCCGATTGCCGGAGTGAGCTACATAATGGCCCTCGTGGACCTCTTCAAGGACGAGCCGCGTCTGATTTGGGCCCAGGCATTTTCCTAGAGGGCCGTCGTAGGTTCTTTTATACAGGTCATTATGGATGATATTGTACCTGGCCGCTTGCATTCTTAGCTTCTTGGCTTCTTTTTTATCATCTGGGAGTGTGCTGTCCTACAAATGTGTAATAATATAATTAATCCAGTCTCAGGTTAAACTTATTGTTCTTACCTCGATTTGATCAAGCGATGAGTTGAGAAGGTGGACTACGTTCTTGTCTCTGGTTGCGATGTTTTTGGTGGTTGCACCTAGTTTAGCGAGACCGTCTACCTCGACATTCTGCACTCGGGGAATTTGGTCAAGTTGGCATTAGTCGAACTTAGGCAGTAGCTTATAGATTTTAGTTTGGTATTTCTGCAACCTTTGTTCTTTGATTTGGTAATTCCCTATGAGCTGGTTAACTATGAGTTGGGAATAACATCGTAGTTTTAACCGTCTTGCCCCATATTTGAGAGCTAGTCTCAAGCCTGCAATTATGGCCTCATTGTTAGTCATATCGGGGCACCTTATGTACTGGAAAATTACTTCGCTTGTAGGAACTTTGAGTATGAGTCCTAGTCCGGACCCTGACGCATTAGATGTGTCGTTAGTGTACAGGACCTAAAGGTCCTGCATTTGTGGAGAATCATGGGTGGCTTCTCTTTCAACTTTGGGCATTACTTGTGCGCTGAAGTCGGCAACGAAGTCAGCGAGGACTTGTGACTTTATCGTTGTTTGCGACTGATATGTGATATCATGCTCGCTCAGTTAGATGGCCCATTTGGCCAACCTTCCCGATAGCTCGGGTTTATGCAAAATGCTCCTCGGGGGGGGGAAAGTCATGATGACTAAGATGGGGTGGCATTGGAAATACGGTGTAAGATTTCGTGAAGCTATGACTAAGGCCAGGGCTAGTTTTTCAAGGTGAAGGTACCTCGTCTCGGCATCAACTAGGTTTTGCTAGTGTAATAGATGTGGGATTTCCTACCTTTATTTTCTCGAACCAGGATTACGCTCACAGCTACTTCAGATATAGCACAGTAAACAAGGAGACATTCCCCTAGTTCCGGCTTTGAAAGAAGTGGTGGTGACGAAAAATATGCCTTCAACTCCTTCAGGGCATGGCTACACTCAGAATTACATTGGAGGCCGTTATACTTCTTAAGTATGTCGAAGAACCTGTGACACATATCCGATGATTGTGAAATGAATCTTGAAAGGGCAGCGATACGGCCAGTTAACCTCTGAACCTATTTTTTGGTGGTCAAGTGTTCTAGTATCCCCTCGATGGCTTTGATTTGATGAGGATTGACCTCAATTCCTCGTTGTTATACCATGAAATCTAAAAACTTTCCTAAGGCCATGCCGAACGCACACTTTTGGGGGTTCGATTTCATTTCGTATCGTCTAAGTATGTCGAAGGTCTCTCTCAGATGGTCGATGTGATCTTCTTTCCTTTTTGACTTGACTAACATGTCGTCTATATAGACTTCCATCGTTTTGCCGAGCTGGTCATTGAATATCCTCGTCACCAATATTTGGTAAGTTGCCCCTGCATTTTTCAGCCTGAAGGGCATGACCCTATAGCAGTGCGTCCCCTGATGGGTGATGAATGTGGTGTTCTACTGATCTTCTTCTTCCATGAGGATTTGATTATAGCCTGAATATGCATACAAGAAGCTTAGTAATTCATGCTTGTCCATTGCGTCGATGAGTTGGTTGATTTGAGTTAATGGAAACGAATCCTTGGGGCATGCTTTGTTCAAATCTCTGAAATCTACGCACATCTGCCATTTCTATTCTTCTTTTTCACCATCACCACGTTGGCGACCCACTGTGGGTACTTCGACTCCCTGATGGATCCATTTTCCAATAGTTTTTCCACCTCTTCGCGTACCACATCATTAATCACCAAGTTGAACTTACGCCTGGCCTACCTCACTGGGGGGTGGAATGGGTCGACATTCAGCTTGTGCGTGGCAATTTCCTTTGGGATACCCGATATATCTGTATGGATGAAAGCAAACAAATCTAGGTTAGTAATTAAGAATTGACGAAATTTACCCGGTTCCTAAAGTTTGCAGTTGATGTAAACTTTCTTGCTGAGATCATAGGTGTCTAATTGAACGTGGTCGAGGTCTTCTATGGTCGATTCCGTAGCTTTGAGACTTCGACCATATTAGGGTCTCTGATGACGTCTTCTCTATTGCTACATATCGACCTCGACCTTATTGATTTCTATGCATCTTTTTCTTTATCCTTCATTTTTTGAGTGACAATGCAGTTTAGGGAGATGCAGTAGCATTCTCGGGATGTGCGTCATTCCCCTTATATGCTAAATATTCTACATGGAGTCAGGAATTTTATGACCTGGTATAAGCTGGAGTGGATGGCCCTCATGGTGTGTATCCATGGTCGCCCTATTATGGCATTTTACATTGTGTCTTAGTCCATGATATGGAATGTGGTTTTCAGTGACGCCACCAGCCAGAATGGGGAGTGTGATTTCACTAGATGTCTGCACGACTGGATTGTAAAAACTAGTTAGCGTGATGCAACGCGATACTATCTTATCTTCGAGTTTAATTTTTGCAAGTAATCGAGGGTGGATAAAGCACATGCCGCTCCTATCGTCTACCATAATGCGTCTCGCATCTGTATCTAAAATTTGTAAAGTAATAACAAGGGCATCATAGTGAGGGAAAACCAAACCGTTGGTATCTGACTTATCGAAAATGATACTTTCTTCGAGTTTGTCATACCGTTCAAAGTTGATTGACCGTTTGAGCTTGTGGGTAGTGGTGAACTTCACGCTATTTATGGAAGCATTATCACCGCCACCAATGATCATTTGGACGGTGCGGGTTGGTGAGGGCAGTTTTGGTGGTCCTTGATGTTGTTCACATCCTCTGAAAAAATTGGTCCTTCCCCGGTCACTCAGCAACTCTTTGAGGTGTCCCTGTTGTAACATGTTCACGACCACTTGTTTTAGGGTGATGCAATCTTCAGTTTTATGCCATCGTTCTTGATGGAACTGGCAAAGGCATTCGATTTTCTAGTACTCGGGTCTGACCTTATCTTTTGTGGCCACTTCACCTTTGGTCCGAGTTTCTCCAAGGCATAGACTATTTTTGTAGGTAACACACAAAAGATGTGAGCATATACTAAAGGAGGCATACCTCTTTCATTCTGGTGAGTCCGTGTTCTTGATCTAGGTGGGCCTTATTCGTGGCAGGAGGAGGGCACAGTAGCTGCTCTAACATATGGTTGATGTCGTTCCATGTTGGGTCGCGGAGCTGCGAGGTCCTTTCTAGTATCATTTCTTCGATCTTTACTGGATTCAGCTTGTATCGAGGTCAGTCGATGAGTTGTTATACTGAGGTCATCCTTGTCTGCTGGACCTTGGCACAATACGCGTTGTGTGTTTCATCCCAAGTGGTTGGGGGATACTTCACCAGTCGACTCAATAGCTTTCTAGTCTCCCTCGAACAGTCCCTACTCAACCTATTCTGGAAGGCTGCGACTGCCATCCTTTCTAACACGTTCGGCAAGGTCATCCTTACTTAGTTGAAATGGGCAAGGAAGTCCCTCAGTCCCTCTCCCTGAGACTGTTTAATAGCAAATATGTTGTTCATTCTTGCCTCGGCTTTCCTGGCCCGGCATGGGCCGTTACGAACTTGTCGTCCATCTCTTCAAAAGTTTCAATGGAGCGCGCAGGTAGTTGTGAATACCATGTCAACGCTCCTCCTGTGAAGGTTTCACTGAATGTCTTCAACAAAATGGAGGATACTTGTTCTTTGGAGAGATCATTGCCTTTTACGGAGGTGACGTAGTGAGTCACATTATCTTCATGGTCAGTCGTGCTAACATCTATTCTTAGGTAGGGAGCCATTTTGAAGTTTTTCGGTATGGCATGGGGAGCTGCATCATCACTGTATGGTTGCTCGATGAACCGGCCAGTGTCTCTCTTCGGCAACAGTTTGGGAGCGAACGGTATTTTATCGACCCTTTCCTGGTGAGAATCTTGTTCTCATTCTCCATTTCCTCCATTATTTTCAAAATGGCTACAAGAGCATTGTCACCTGCATTATCATTGACGTTGTGAGTAATACCTGTCGTTGGAGGCAGAGGGAGTAGGTCGTACTGTTCGTCCACCTGTTGTGTAGTGCAAATCCTTGTATTTTCTATAGCTACGTCCCAGGCGGGATTGTTGAGGATGCCGGATAGCGCGTCGGTTAGCCCTACTTCGAGGATCGTTTTTACAGCTGGGGGCATCTCTTCCCACACAGATGTGGAGGCTCCCTTACCGAGGGATTTTGTGATACTGCAATGAGGGGGCGGTGACCCATCTCACCTAGGGGAGGTATTGGGCGTTGCGCCTTTGTCTACTGTTTCACAGCTTTCGTTGATGACGTTCATGAGGTTGGTTGGAAGGTCACCTATTATTCTCGTCTGTTCTTCCCTGTTACCTGACATGTTGATACTTGTGCAAAGAAAGAAAGGAGATCTTGTTCTTGCTTTTCTTTTTCTTTTTTTTTTACGCTAGTGGTAGATCTAGAAGAAACTAAAAATTTAACTAGAAAATTACCACAGACGGCTCCAAATTATTTGACCAAAAAGTGCAACTCTTGGCTCAAATAATTAAATTTATGTATTAAGGGATTAAACCTAGTTAACAATAATATTTCTAGATATGAGTTATGAAAGCGTGGCTAATGAGGATGGATCTGTAAGAAATATAATAATGGTGTGTAACAATCATTCCAAGTAACGTGAGTAATAAATGAGCATTAAATAACGATGAACAACAATAAATGATATTCAAGTAAATAAAGGAATGATTCACCTAATAAATGAGGAAATAGATGTTATTCCTCCTGAAAGTGATGAATCACAGACCAATCCTTGAATGTTCAAATTATCCTCGGATCTGATAGAAAGAATGGAATGATGTGGACAAGAATCTTGGTAAAACAAATGTTGTTTGTATCTTAGTAAGAGAGAGAATTTTTTTTATCAAAGTGTGTTCTTGCAAACGAATATCACATGCCCTACATCATTGTCTCTTTTCCAATTTATATGAGACATATCTCTAACAAACCCTAATAGTACAATTGCAGAGAATATCTGCTAGAATACTCTCTTTAATATCCTATTTTGAAAACTATCCGTTACAGCTCTGTTAACGGTGCTCAACCTCGACCATTGTTGTCGTCTCGACCACGAATCTTACTGTTTCCTGGTCGACCTCGACTGATGACGGCTTGAAGACTCCTCCTTTAGCGTTATCGTCTTAAATACTTTAGGGCAAACTTTGACCTATACAACATTGTAGAAATTTTATATGCAGGGAGTTTTCAAAGTCCAGCATACTAATGTTGTTGCAAATCACTAAAGTTTTCTTTGTTTTAGCAGGAATATATTTGTCTAAACTTTATTTCGTATTAAAGAATGACTAAGTATAATATTATTAGCTTTGAGATGATGGCTAATTTTTTATTAATGTTGTAAAAAGTGACTATTCGTCCATTTTTTCCCCCGAAATAGGTGTTATTTGGATATATCGTCGACTTGTTTTTACAAAACTATCTCATTCGGACTTCCAGTACGTTATTTATTACTTGGAAGGAAAGAATAATATCCTTAATATGCAGTAATGCATAAATATCTAGCTAGAATTTTGATGTCGACCAGCTTTTTACAATTTGATAAAAAAGAGAACCATACATAAGCATAAAAAGAGTCCTTTCGGTTAAGACAAAGATAGATTAACTCAGTGAGTACAGTAGGAAAGCGATTTTCAGATATTCGAGTAAAATGTAGGTTATGTGATTTTAAAAGGATTTTAAATTTTAATAAAACGGATACTCATCTCTCATCTCATTCAAATTAATTTCTAACGAGAAAAACTTTTCTGACTAAAGTGATGGGTAAAAAAGATGAGAAGTACAAATTAACTTGAGCTTTACAATGGGTGAAGCCCGACGCTCACTCAGCATTTTATTTCTAATGGTAATCGCCATTTATTTGCAGCTACATGGACCAAATCAATCTCTAATTGGCAGACAAAACATCTTCCTTGAGTTTAAATTGTATGTCGCAAGAGTACTGTCATGGGCTGCTTTCCAGACACGCCCCATGACTCTTTGGCGGCGCCGCATGGTAGCCTAGCAAGCCTCACAATGCCTAGCGCCATGGTCGGCCCCGTGGTCTTGGCTGTGCCAAATGACAAGCGCGCATGCGCCTCTGTCTCCCCACCGATGCCTCTCGCCAGCGCCCAAGGGCTGGCCAATGACAACAGCGCCCGGCGCCCTGACAATGCCGCGCGCGCAGATCCTGATGCCTCGCCAGCGCCCAGCTGCAGGCCCATTCCAACAGCGTCTCGCGCACAGACCTTGATGCCAAGCACCAGCGCCCAGCCTCAGGCCAACACAGCAAGTGTCGCGCGCACCCACAGCAACGCGTGCGCAGACCCTGACCCGCAAGACAAAGTTGTTGCCATCGGACTTAGTTCTACCTTGTAATAAACTATGTCCTTTTCATTGTAATTATAAGCTAGTTTACATCATTTTCATTCAGTGTGCTTCTACAGCTTTATTAGGACTAGTCATGTAAAGTTGGTTTATTTTTTTTAAGCATTATTAATGGGGACCAAACAATCAAACATTTTCAAGCAAGCAATTTTCTGGTGTCTCTCCCCCTCGACACCGCATCTTTTGTAATCAGCATTTCAGTCATCAATAAAATCATCATCATCATTCAAAAACCAATTCTCTCTCAGCTTCCACAATTGCTCGTGACATTGGTTTTCCCGCACGGCACTGACAGTCTAGTCTAGCGTGCGGAGGGGACCTCATTGGCGGACATCAACCGCACTGACATCAGTTGCTTAGCCTTACGTTGCCCTTCCAAAGAACATCAGGAAGGCGTTGCGTAACAGTTGGTATCAGAGCCTAGGCTCGACATCGGACGAGGGAACACATTTGTCATCATCACCATTTCTGACCATGGTGAATCATAGGGAGCGTCTAGCATCCCTAGAAGAGACGGTTGACCGATTACGACCCATCGTGGATACGGTGCCTGATCAAAACAACAACCTAGTGCAAAGGTTGGACGACCTGGACCGCCGAATGCGGCAGGCGAAAAATGACATTGCAAACATCAGTCGTGACTCTGACGATGACCGACAAACGGCAGCCATCGAAACTGCCAATATTCATGGCAAATTTGAGGACCTCCAACAGGAGTGTGCCGACGATCTAGCCCATCAGCAACAAGAGGCAGACAAACTAACTGCCATGCAGCAAACCATAGACGACTTGACAGGCAAGCTCAATGTTGTCAATGCTGCCCTACAGAGCCTACTTCGAGGAGGCGACAACCACATCAGGGGTGCAACAAACCTCACCCCCATTCCACAAAAGCTTAAGATACCAGAGCCAAAGCCATACGACGGATCCCGGGATGCTAAAGAAGTGGAAAACTTCATCTTCGACATCGAACAATACTTCGATACCGTGGGCCATTTGGAAGAATCCAAAAAGGTAGCGACTGCTGCCATGTATCTTCAGGGCGATGCCAAACTTTGGTAGCGGGTCAAATACGAAGCCATCAAGGCCGGTGAAGATACTCTTCAGACATGGGATGAATTGAAGGCAGCCACACGCCTGCAGTTTTTCCCCGAAAATGTGGAATACAATGCGAGGAGAAAGCTACGGGAGCTCCGCCACACCAGATCAGTGCGGGAGTACGTGCGCGAATTCTCCGCACTCATGCTAAACATACGCGACATGGGGAACAAAGACAAACTCTTCGCATTCATAGAAGGTTTGAAACCTCATGCCCGTATGGAACTACAGAGACAACGGGTAAACACCCTGCCCAAGGCCATTCAAGCTGCAGAATGCCTTGGCGATTATCATTTGGGAACTCAGAATGACAGGCCCCAGCCGTCTGTCCGAGGGGATTCAACGGGAACCATCCCAGCAATGGTGGCCCAAGCAAAAGTGGGGGAGATCGGAGTGCATCCAAAACTAAGACTCCTCCCTCAAGCAGCAACAGTGTTGCATCCATCAACAACAATCAGGAAAGAAAGCCTCCTTCAGAATGCTGTCATTGCGGCGGGGCACATTGGAACAATGAATGCCCAAACATAAAGGTCAATGCTCATCAGAGTGTCGAGGATGAGTCAGACTCATCAGACACATAAGAAGAAGACCAGGTAGGCGCCTTCAATGCAATTGTTGGCTCTATCCCGCATGCCTTAGCGGGGACCAATGCATGTCCTCCTAAGAAGACATCAGTCCCAATCACCAAGAAAGGGAAGGAAAAGATGGACGAGAGGCCTCCTAAACAAGCGAGGACCCTAATGTTCGTCGAATTGAAAGTGAATGGCAAGCCCCTTCACACATTGATAGACACGGGTACTACCCACAACTACTTAGCTTCAACTCAAGTAGAGCGCCTGGGTCTTGTCGTGCAAAAGAGCAAAGGCCGCGTCAAGGCTATCAACTCACCACCCCAGACATTGGGTGGAACAGCTACAAATGTCCCAGTGAAACTTGGCCCATACAAAGGAAGCATCGACCTGCGCATCGCAATCATAGATGACTTCGACATCATAGTGGGTTTGGAGTTCATGAGGCAAACCAACACCATACCGGTACCATATGCCAACATGCTCCTGATGATGGGAGAAAACGGGGCCAAGCCCTGCACCATACCATGCTTTCCCATAAAGATGGCCGCTGAAAACATCTCGGCCATGCAGTTGGAGAAGGTAGTCAACAGACATGAACCTCAGGTTCAGGCTACCCTTCGCAGCAACAATCAGTCATCATGTCATCGGCCTCAAAAGACTGGTGACGCTCATCATCGTGTGAAGACTTGTCAGCCATGCCACAAGGACAAGTCGGATCACTCATCACAGACGGGACCCTTGCAGCCATTACATGTCCCACAGAGACCATGGGAAAGTGTTTCCCTCAGATTTATCATGGGATTGCCCCAAGTCGGTAATCTTGCATCCATCATGGTTGTCATAGATCAGTTTTCAAACTATGCAACCTTCATAGCAGCCCCGCAGAACATCTCAGCAGAAGATACAACTCGACTCTTCTTCTCGCACATTGTCAAACATTGGGGCCTGCCCAAAGACATTGTTAGTAGGCTCGACTCACGCTTCACAAGCAACTTTTCGACCCATCTCTTCAGGTGCTTTGGGTCAACATTGAGTCACAACTCAGACATCCATCCACCATCGGATGGCCAGACAGACCGGTTAGATGACATACTGGAGGAATATCTCCGCAACTTTGCAACCGGATCACAAAAGCATTGGGTGAAGCTCCTGGATGCTGCTCAACTGTGTTTCAATTCTCAAAAGAGCCATCATACAAACAAAAGCCCTTTTGAAATTGTTACCGGACAGCAACCGCTTCTCCCTCAAACGGTGAATGCATCAACCATGCCGAAATCTCCTCGAGCTGTCAACTTCTCTAGTGAATGGGAGCGCAACATGGGGATAGTGCGGAGCTATTTCGTCAAAGCCCAAGAGCGGGCAAAAAGATTCACCGAATAAAATCTTTGCTTTGCCCAACATCAAACAGGGGACAAAGTAATGCTATGCATCCCAAAGCGGTACTTGTTTGCAGAAAGGACCCATGACCCTCGCCTGCAACAAAAATACATCGGGCCCCTGCCCATTGAAAAACGTATTGGGAAGTCCACATATCAGGTGAAAACTCCATCCTGGTGGAAGATCCATCTAGTCTTCCATGTCAGCCGCATGAAATCATTGCGTCGCTACAACAACAAGCTCACAGAACAGAGGGACGCAGACCTCCCATCCAACAACCACAAGAAGCATCATCATCATCATCATCATAAGGCTCCGAGGACGGCGCCAACTCAGGTGGGGAGAATGTCATGGGCTGCTTTCCAGACATGCCCCATGACCCCTGGTCGCGCCCCATGGCGGCCTAGCAAGCCTCACAATGCCTAGCGCCATGGTCGGCCCCGTGGTCTTGGCTGCGCCAAGTGACAAGCGCGTATGCGCCTCTGTCGCCCCACCGATGCCTCTCGCCAGTGCCCAAGGGCTGGCCAATGACAACAGTGTCGCGCGCCCTGACAATGTCGCACGCGCAGATCCTGATGCCTCGCCAGCGCCCAGCTGCAGGCCCATTCCAACAGCGCCTCGCGCACAGACCCTGATGCCAAGCACCAGCGCCCAGCCTCAGGCCAACACAACAAGTGTCGCGTGCGCCCACAGTAACGCGCGCGCAGACCCTGACCCGCAAGACAAAGTTGCTGCCATCAGACTTAGTTCTACCTTGTAATAAACTAAGTCCTTTTCATTGTAATTATAGGCTAGTTTACATCATTTTCATTCAGTGTGCTTCTACAGCTTTATTACGACTAGTCATGTAATGTTGGTTTATTTTTTTTAAGCATTATTAAGGGGGACCAAATAATCAAACATTTTCAAGCAAGCAATTTTCTGGTGTCTCTCCCCCTCGACACCGCATCTTTTGTAATCAGCATTTCAGTCATCAATAAAATCATCATCATCATTCAAAACACAATTTTCTCTCAGCTTCCGCAATTGCTCGTGACATTGGTTTTCCCGCACGGCACTGACAATCTAGTCTAGCGTGCGGAGGGGACCTCATTGGCGGACAGCAACCGCACTGACATCGGTTGCTTACTCTTACGTTGCCCTTCCAAAGAACAACAGAAAGGCGTTGCGTAACAGTACACACGTATTGGCTATTCAAATAGCTCCACACATTTAAATATTCTCTTTTTCATTTTACAAAGAAACAGACATATTAACGGTATGTGCATGTATATAACAATCGTAGTCATATGTATGCAGTCGCTAGATCGGTAAAATGGACGAATTATCTTCCCTTGTTGGTATCCTTGAAGATGTCCTCATTCTCCACTAGGTCCACAAGCCAAGTGGCTCGCATTTCATTTTAGAAAAAGAACACGAAATGAAAAGTATATATTGAGACTCATAATCTAGCGATTTCAATGGAAGATTTCACACCTGTACCCTTCCCTTCCCTAATCCCCATGTAACAAAAAAAAATCCTCTCATAATCACTTCCATCCAAAGTTCCAAATCCTTCCAATTTTACCAAGTATGGAGGCGCGTTTTGATTTAACGAAGTCTCTTGTCTTGAAAAATAGGAATAGCACATAGGTCAATTTTGTCACGCGGTTGCCTTCTGATTAAAGGAATCAATATTCAAAGATAGCTAATAGTAACCAAAAAGAATGATATATAACATTTGAAATACATGTTAAGGCTCAGATCATTTAATTTTTTTCTATCATTTCTCATATTGATTAGTTATTAATCTTGAAACTAAATTTTAAAAATTAAAAAGTACCTGAAAATTAATGTTGTGCCCTTAAGTATTGTTTTCTCTCCAGAAGTGAGGGTTATGTCTATCTCCATGTTGATTCTCTTTTTTTGCTTTTGAAGGTGAACAACATGCATGGATGACGAGTGACAAGTATGCTTGAGGTTTTCTTTTAATAGAAAATTAAATGGACTATGGAAAATAGTACTGAAAATAACAAGGATTAATTATCATGTGGCGCTCATGCAAATAACTTATGTGGAGCTTTATTGATGTGAAAGTCATTGTTTATTCTTGATCGTCCAAATTTACTTCGACTGAACCGTTGAAATCAATTGTCCTACAAATTGGTGTCTTTCTGCCTGGAGTCTCTGAATCTTGCTTGGACTGAATTCACAAACTTCATATAAAATGGGATGAAAAGTTAATTTCATAAACAAATGTCACATCAAAATTCAAAAGTTATTTGTATATACACGAAGGTGTTTGACCGAACACGAATTTATAAAAGATGTAACATGAAACAGTATTAATTCAGCACCGCCAAATTGTATTGATTGACAAGGAAACTAAGTGACAATGAAAGCAAACATAAACGACTCAAATTGGAAAATAACAATAACTGGAAACTAGAACAACTGAGAAGAAGGGGATTAGAAATTAAAAGAATATTGAGATGGAAAAATTAGAAGGTTCACATCACAGGGATTAGAAATTAAAAGAATATTGAGATGGAAAAATTAGAAGGTTCACATCACATATTGCCTGCCTATTCCTTAGCGCTACTGACTATTTAACTAACTCTCCTTTCCAGCATATTCTCAATTCACGTGTTCAGCCCTTGCCCACTACGAAATCTGTTAGCCCTGTTGGTATTTTCCGCATGCGCATGCTTCTACTCATAGTGTCATTTTTATGCTCCTTGTTGTCATCCCTCGTGGCAACTTGGTCAGCATCCTTATCAGCGTTTAACTCTACCTGGTTCTCAACAATACCCCCATCCACAAAAGAAATCTTGTCTCAAGGTTCAGAGCAGATGGAAGTATTTCAGTAGAGAAATCAGTCAATGAAAGTGGGGTGATCTGTTCACGATGTTCCCCAACACACTTCTTGAGCATAGAGATATGGAAAATCGGTTGAATCTTGGCTGCATGTGGTAAGTCTTGCTTATAGGCCACTTCCCCATTTCTCTTGATGATTTTGAATGGTAAAAAATATCTACGACCTAACTTATGATATTGCTGGGAATGCAAGGAGTGTTGGCGATATGGCTTGATCTTCACAAACACCAAGTCTTCAGGCTTAAACGTAGCTTCTTTACGACCCTTATCAACATTCATTTTCATCCTTACCTGAGCCTTGGCTAGATTATGTTTCAACAGGTCCATGATTTCATCTCTTTGCAAGAGAAACTGCTCCACCAAATCACTAGGATTTTCGCAGATGACATAACGAGCGATAGTAGAAGGCTTTCAGCCATACAATGCCTCGAAAGGTGTCATTCCAGTTGAAGTTTGTAGGGAAGTGTTATACCAAAACTTTGTCCATGGAAGCATGGCAACCCAATCTTTAAGAGTATCAGCCACAAAGCAACGTAAGTATTGCTCCACACATTTGTTTAGAGCCTTTGATTGCCCATCAGTCTGTGATATGTGGAGGCTTGTTGCATACTACGGTTAAGTTTCTAGGTGAAGAAAGCCACAAGATGTCCTTTTTGGGATAAAATTGCTCTTATGACAACTCCTGATGCCTCTGTTTCTTGATTAAATTCCTGGCAAAATTTTGGAAGAGCCAAGGCATGTGTGGAGCTAAGGCACATTTTGAGCTTATCAAAAGCAACATGTTGTTCTGGTGACCATTGAAATGCATCTTTGCCCAACAAATTAGTTAGAAGGACTGGTATAGATGCATAATGATGAATGAAACTATGATAGTGTCCAGCGAGCCCCAAAACTCCGCGCACTTCTTTCACCAAACGGGGCTACGACCATTGTTTAATGGCAGTGATCATTGCCGGATCAACAGCTAAGCCATTGTGCGAGATGACATGGCCCAAATAGTCAACAAATTGTTGACCAAACACGCATTTGGATCTCTTGGACACTAATTTATGATCCTGCTAGATCTTCAAGACAAGGCAAAGATGTTCTAGGTGTTTCGACCAACTGGGTTATAAACAAGGATGTCGTCAAAGGACAACAAGACAAAGGGACGCAGAAATAGCCGAAAAACATCATTCATAGTGTCTTGAAAGGTTGAGGGGCATTGGAGAGTCCAAATGGTATAACTAAGAATTCATAGTGACCATCATGTGTGCTAAATGCTGTCTTCTCCACGTCCTCAGGTCGGACTCTAATCTGATGATACCCAGATAGGAGGTCCAACTTGGAAAAAAACTAGGAACCATAAAACTCCTCAAATAGTTCGTCAATAGTTGGAATAGGGAATCTATCATGGATTTTGACTACATTCAACGCCTGATAATCAACGCAAAACTGCCAAGTATCGCCCTTCTTACGAATTAGGAGGACCGGAGATGTAACGACCCGACCGGTCATTTTGAGTACTATAGCATGTTCCCTCATTTATTGCTTATTTTATTTTTGTTTGTTATTATGTGACTTGCTGGGGTGGTTGGTTTAGCTCCGGGGATGTTTAGAAATAAGTTGGGACACTTAGTCCCAAGTTTGGAAGCCTAAGTTGGAAGAGTTGATCGGATGTTGACTTATGTGTAAATGACTTCGAAATGTAGTTTTGATGGTTTTGATAGCTTTGTATGGTGATTTTGGAATTATGAGTATGTACGGATATTAATTTGGAAGTCCGTAGGTAATTTTGGCTTGAATTGGCGAAACTTAAAAAAGTTGAAGTTTGGAGAGTTGAGAAGTTTGACCGAGAGTTGACTTTGTTGTTACCGGGCTCGAATTTTGGTTCCGAAAGTTGAAATAGGTTGGTTCTATAATTTATGACTTGTGTGCAAAATTTGAGATAATCGAAGTTGATTTGGTGTGTTTCGGCATTGGTTTTAGAATTGGCAATTCTTCATCAGGCTTGAATTGGGGTGTGATTCATAATTTCGATGTTGTTTGATGTGATTTGAGGCCTCGACTAAGTTTGTATAATATTTTAGGATGGGTTGGTATGTTGGGATGGGGTCCCGGGAGCTTCGGGAGTGATTCAGGTTGAAATCAAAATGAATGGTGGACTTAAGGAATTGTTGATCTGCTCGAGTTCTTCTGCATTTGCATCGGTGGTGGGAATGGCCACAGATGCAGCACCGCAGGTGCGTCCTTATGAGCACAGGTGCAGAAGTAATTGGGGCAGTGGGATCACAGAAGTAGGAAAAGTCACCGTAGAAACAAGGTCGCTTCTGCGATGAAGTGAAGCACAGGAGCGAGTTGGAACACAGGTACCACATTTTCTCCCCAGGTGCACGTGCGTAGATGCAGGTGAACTTCCACAGAAACGGAAGGGAGAGACTTATGTGGGATGCGTAGGTGTGCTCCATTTTCTGCAAGAGCGGTTCTACAAAAGCGAAAAAGCTGGCAGTGTCATTAAAAACAAAGGGTTTGAGTTCTTCTCTCATTTTGAGAATTTTGGAGTGCGGGCTAAGGCGATTTTTTAAGAGGTTTTCACCAAGATTAAACAGGTAAGTGACTTTTGATCGTTTTTATCTATTAATATTGAACCCACTGAATTTTTCCCAAATATTAGGTGTTTTTGAGGTGAAATTTGGGAATTTTTGACCTATGTATTAGAGAGTAAGATTAGGGGATTTGAGTATCGATTTGTGGTCGAAATTGGATGATTTTGGTATAGTTGGATTCGTTGTTGAATGGGTGCTTGGATTTTGTAAATTTTGTCAGGTTCCGAAATGTGGGCCCGAGGTTGACCTTTTGACTATGGTTAAAGATCTTAGCTTTATCATTTGGAATTAATTCATATAGCTTATATTGATAGTATTACATTATTTTTTGATAGATTCGAGCCTTCCGGAGATTGATACGCATGAGAAGGGCTTGCCAGCGAAGTGATTTAATTTACTTGAGGTAAGTATCTTATCTAAACTCGGTTGAGGCACTAGTTGCCTGAATTATTGTGATAGATCAGTGTTATTGGGTGCGCACATGTGTCGGGTTGAACCCATGTGAGGGCACCGGGGGGTATTTATTCATGTTCGAGTTGTGCTGAGGTTCTTATAAGCCTAGAATTTGATTGTTAAACTTTAAACTATGATGTTTCGCACATTTGTGTCATTGTTGTGAGCTATTTGACCCATGTTTGGGGCTACAAAGGGTTTTAATCCCTGAATGAACTGATAAATGTTACTCTTTGATGAAATTGCCCGGTTGAGCTATAATGTACACTTGCATATGCTGTAATGACCCGACTGATAGTTTTACTTAATAGAACCTCGTTCCCCTAAATAAGACTTCCCGTACTTGCTTTTACTGAATTATAACTTTCGGGGATGGTTGGTTCAGGATTTGGAAGAGTTTAGGTTGAAATTGGAACACTTGGTTCCTTATGATTGACTTAAAAGGGCAAGTTTTACTTCGGTCAACATTTTGAGTAACGACCTCGAAATCCAAATTTGAAGGTTCCAACAAGTTCGTATGATGATTTCGGACTTGGGCGTATGTCCGGATCAGGTTTTGGATGACCCGGGAGCGTTTTGACGCCTAATAGTGAAAGGTTATTCCTTAAGGATTTTGAAGTTCTTAAATATTTGGTTTGGAGTGTGTTTGTGTTATCGAAGTCCAAATAGATTTTTGAGACTGAGAATAGTTCCATATTGTCATTTAAGACTTGCACGCAAAATTTGGTGTCAATCCGAGCAGTATAAGTGTATTTCATCGCAATGGATGTGAATTGAAGAACTTGAAGTTTATAGGTTTGATTCAATGGGTTTTAGGAGGTGATTCTTAGATTTAGCGTTGTTTCTGGCAATCTGAGGGTTCGAGCAAGTCCATTTTATGATTTCAAACTTGTCGGTATGTTCAGGCGGGGGCCCGGAGGCCCCGAGCGTCAATCGGGCAAGGCTCGAGTTGAGTTAGAAAAATTGGAAAGAGCTGAAGCTACAGGTTGCTGTCATAACCACACCTGCGGTTGACCAGCCGCAGATATGAGGCCGCAGGAGCGGTCAACCCTTCGTGGGTGCGGACCCAGAAGAGGAGCCCAAGAACCGTAGATGCGGCTCCTTTTTCGCAGGAACGGAATCGCAGAAGCGTCGCTAGACCGCATGTGCGGCCCCCAGCCAGCCCAAGCAAGTTCGGAGATGCGGACACTTTCTTGCAGAAGCGAGACCGCAGGTGAGGAAATCACAGTGCCGGAATCTCTTCTTTTCTTTTGATTATATCTGTCTATCCTATTCCAGGCAGTAGGGTAGTTATATTCTTTTGTACATTTTACTAGTTGTCCTAGTAGTTGTTGTTGATACCCAATTTTTTCTTATATATTTTTATAGACATATATACTTTCAAATAGCATATGTACAGATACATAAGCATATACAAGGTCTTTATAATTTTTCTATAATTTTAAAAGGTTTAAAATTGATTTATTTCTTCCATTTTCCCTATAAAATCTCCAATAATTATCCTTCAAATTATTGTTGTGATCATTTAATCATCTAAATCCTATATTTATGCAAAAATATTTTTAAAATATTTTTAGTATATTTTTATAATTGCATTTTGTATTTTAAAAGCCAATTTGCATATAATTGCAATATTAGCCTTATTAGGGTACAATTACGTTTTATATGTACAAAATGATTTTCTATATTTTTAAAATGTTAAATATCTATTATAAATCATTTTAGTACACGAAATTATTTTTTAGATTATCTATTATTTATTATAAATTATATAGGGTTAAATTGGCTATTTAAAACTTTGCCAGATTGCATTTCAATTTTAGCCTTAATTTTAACCTAACCCCAGCCCAATTCCTAATCGAATTACCCAACTCGGGCCCCAAACACATCCTACCCGACCCAAAACCCATCAGATCCTTGTCGTTGATCTCAGATCAACGACCCGTATTGTTTCTTGCCTTTTTAATCCTAAACCACCCCCAACCCTAATCATTTCCCATATACCGCTGCCCTAAAATCTTCTCTATTCTCAGTACACTCTCAACCTAACCCTAGCCCTCCAACTACCAACCTCTCCTCTCCGGTCATCTCCGGTGACCTCTCATCATCTCCTAAGCCTCCAATGGCTTCTCTCATGCTATGCCTGCCTTCTCTAAGGTCTTCAAGGGCCTAGGGTCATGCCAACTTGCATCTAGGGTTCGTCACTTGTCTGTTCTTGGCTACTCCAGTGTGATTTTGAGCAAAATCATGCTGTATTTGTTACGATCCTTGCGATTCTAGACAGGTTCCTTCATCTCTATATGGGTTTCTTCTGAAACCCTAATTTCTTCCTATATCCCTTAGCTCTGTACAGATCTAAGGCGATTTGAGTTTGTTTCTTTAATGTTTTACACTGTCCTTGGAACTCTTTACAAGAATCGTTGATTTCAAGTGTTTTTCACCTTCTTCTAAAAATTAGGGTTTCAGAACTTCTTTTAAAACTTTGTTTAACTGGTCCTTTGTGTTTGAACTTCTATTTCTTGCATATTTTGACTGATTCTATGATTTTACTACCTCTTCAACCCGTCTATGCTGAAATCCCTAATTTTATAGGTTTCTTCGTTTGGTTCTGTATATCAGCATGACTGACTGGTTCTTGTTTGAGCTTCTGTGACTATCTTGCCTCGAATATGTTCTTACTGAGTTTTTAGCCTAACTTATATCAACTCTATGTGCTTGTGCTCATCTTGACTGTTCAAAACTTGCCTCTTTCTAGCAGTATTGTTTAACCTTCATGTTTTTTATGCCTGGTTATTCTTATCTTACTCTATTTCTATGCCAAACACTGACTCATGACTTTCTCTTTGATTGATTTTGGATTCCCTGTTTCATGGTTTGATTTGAAGACCTTCCTTTAAACCTTCGATTCCTACCCTTTCTATTCAAATTGATTGATTTGCCTACATTGTCTGCACTGGTACTTTATTCTTACTGACTATCTCTGTCATTAGAGTTTTCTGAACTCAGCCCTAATTGTTTACCCTATACTTACTGAATTTGAAATCTTTCCTTATTGGTCGTACATTGATTTTTTTCCTTATTGGTTACTTGTTCTTACCATTTGAATTGATTCCCTTAACTTAAGGGAGTACTTGTACTGATTTGCTCTAATTGGTTCTGAGTTCCATAATTACTATACTATTGTGATTCTTGCCTTATTTTACCTAGTTTCGAACTACTATATATACATACTCTCTCATTAACACAAACGCACGAACACATTGGTTCAAAAAGCTCTCTCACACTCAAAACCTTCCTGTTATCTCTTTGGTTACTTGTTATTATTCTGAGTTAGTCGGCTGCAAGCCAAGGCTAACTATTGTGCTTTCCTATTCCTCACTTTGTGTTTACCATCTTTCTACTGGTATGTTCTGATTTTAATTGAAGTCCCAAAACAATATGTTTCTCCTATTACTTCAATTTGTCATGTTTCTAATATGCTTCTATCTATGGTTATGTTGTTCAACCTGCAATTAACATGTCTACTTTTCTGTCTTCTTTACTGCATGTTATATACCCCCTTAGGATCCCCTTCTAGTATGCCCCAATGTGACTATGTTTCTCTGATCCCTGGTATGCACCTTCATGTGTGAAGTAATTGGCTATCCTAAGCCTATTGATTCTGTATTAACTCTAAAGTTCATGCTATATTTTAAAAGCCCTGACCCCTTTCAAGACTCCTCTGATTTTATACCTATGTGCATCTGTGCTTACTATGTGCCCTATGCTGACCCCAAATCCCCATTACCCCTGAGTGGATGTGTGTGCCTGTTTGACTCCATGTATTGAAGTGTTAATGAACCTCTTCTAGTTCTGTATTTGGCTTGATTGATTGTTAGTCACCTTACCCTTTTCAAATTGTCTTATTTAATAACTCCCTATGTGTTTTTTTTACAAAACTATTTCAAGCAAATCTCTTTTAACATTGTTTTCCTATTGAAACCTTTTCAAACTGTGTCAAGCACTCTCACTCTACTCCTAAGTCACTAGGTTCTGCCCCCTCCAGTGTGTGTACTGCCTTGGGATCCTCTTGAGAACCCTCTGAACTCTGGCACACTGAGGCTAGCCCTTCCACACTGCACTTACTTAATTTGGTTGCAAAGTCTAGTTGTGAACACTACCCGAGATCCTTGAGATCCTTAGGGAACTCTGACGCACCTAGACAATGATATTGTCTATGAAATTGGCATTTGAGGCTGTCGGGGGTTTGGGAAATCACTTGGGCCTGCTTCAAGCTCCCTACAGTATAACTTCTTCTCTTTCCTTTTTATCTATTTATGTAATTCATTCATCTGGTTTGTAATAATTTGTAAACAAATATTGGGGTGACTAGTGAAAAGGGGTGGGTAGTTACATATTTATGGGGTAATATGGGTAGAAACCATGCCTATAGGGTTTTATATTTGCTATGTTTGCCTTACCATGTTAGAAATCATGCTTATAGGTCTCAAGTGGTTCCAATAATAGAAATCATGTTTATAGGTCTTAAAATTAACTTCACAAGTAGATACCATGCATATAGAATACGATCCAGTTCAACTTCTGTTAAAACGGGTATTTGCATGTGTTTTCATTTGTTATCATACCCACAAGTTTCTAACATCAGCTCTTAACAATTAGATATCATGCCTATATAGAACAACATCAAAAATTCTGCCTATAGATCTAAAATCAATTTAGTTAAATCCAGTTCGTGATTAGTTTACTTCGAAACTGGTCTAATTAGTGGTTTATTTTCCCTGAAATGAATTCTTTCGAGTACTGCTCTAATTTACTATTAGAAAGCATGCCTATAGGAACTCAAGAGTCTGTTTTAAAAGCTGCCCAATGTTTTACTATATCAAACATAGTTATCATGCTCTTAGGACACCACTATTCAGCGTGAAGGCAAGCCTATAGGGCGTTTTCAAATCCTACAACTTTGAAACTATTTCTGCTACTTCATGCCATTCTGATTAACGGGTTTAAAATCAGTAGGCAAACTGATAGGATCATTACTTCTGAGTTTATAAAATAAACTGCCTATCTTTTATGTCTTGATATTCACTTAGACATCATGTCTTAGGATACTGTTTAACAATACAGCCCTTATTTGTGTTTGAGTCGTGCTGCTTATGTGCGTTGTTTATAGAGGTAAACTTGAGCCTCTAATTGCTTCTTTTCTGCCTTATGTGCTAAGGTCCTATTTGTTCTTGCCTGTCGCCATAGTATTTTCTCCTTTAAACCTTAGGAGTCTATCTAGAACTGCCTATAGGTAGAGGTCCTAAATTTCTTCCAGGGCCATTAAGAAAGGACGGGTAGCAGTACGCAATAGAGATCGCTAACCAACACTCGCTTTATTAACCACAAAGGGTGTGGGAAGGGTAGATATGGGATATGATGACTATGTGCTAATGTCATGTGTAGCCCCTTATTGAGGAGTATTTACCGGATATTGTGTGGGGTAACCCTGTAGGCTAACCAACCTAGGACCCCTTCTTTCCCAAATCTCTTCTGTTTAAGACTTTGTTTTATATGTATACAACTTGTTCAAAATCTTTGTCTTACTATTTGAGTTATACAACATCCAATGTGCTTTACTTGTAAATTATTTTATTCTACTATTTATTTGTTAACGGACTAATTCATAAGTATAAGTTCGGTCGGGACCCACCGTTGTAGACCGCGAGGGGTGCCTAATACCTTTCCCTCAAGTTTATTTCGAGTCCTTACCCTAAATCTCTGGTAATGCAAACTAATCCAAGAATTAATCGCTCTAGGTGCCCTAATGCACCATAATCCATTAGGTGACGAATCTTCAAATACCCAATTCCCAAAAGGAAATGAGTTATTACCCCCATGAATGTCGAAACCTGGACCTTCTCCGCGGAGGAAAAAAGGGGGCGCGACAGCATGATGACTCTGCTAGGGATACCTTTTAGGCTCTTACCTTAACGAACTTGTTTTGTGAATTAGTCTTAAGCATGCTTTATCCTATGCAGCCTCCCCCTTATTTGGATTTAGCTGCCTATTTTCAAGCATTTATGATTTTCTTTATTACATGAAACTGACTTGTCTCTTTGTTTTCTTTTTCCTGTAACTGTCTTTCAATTATTTAAATGTTGTATTTATTTTTCCCTACGTGCAAATATTTCAATACATGTTATTAACTGCTGCATAAATCATGCTCCACATCATATTCCACTCGTGCGTATCAAATCCTATTGCAACGCTTTAATGAGTGTTTGTGCTCTTCTTATTTACTACCCTTAAATTCGAAAAAGCTTATTTGCGATAAAACCAGTCGATCAGCGATGCAGTCGACGGTTCCTTGCCTTCCCCCTCGAGTTGTCCGCTTGAGGGTACCAATCTAAAACCCCATAGAAACCTTACTCTGTTTAAAAGTGTGCATGCATCATGGTCAAATCTAGTCGGATCAGTTATGTTGTCCACATAATGATCCTTTATAATAAGCCTCATCCAAAGTTCATCGGGTTTTCCATAATCCCAACGGACACAATCATGTTCTGTGCATTAATTTGGAGAACTAAATGTTGATATGTTGATCGTAAAAGTATAAATAGTTGAGTCTGGTGGGGGTAAGGCCTAACCCTTTTGTTTTGCAGAAAATGAGGCACGAGGTCCCTAAATTCGGTATGGTTAGCACACCCTTATTCTTGCTAGACTGGTGGAGGAATCTTCCATCAGATGACCAAATCAATGAATGGAAAGAGAGGGCTGCCAAATCTAGCGAGAAGCTGGAATATCTGGAATACAACCTGTTGGAATTGGAAGGAAAAGTGAGGAAGAGAGTCACCGACTGCCAGAACGCTGAGGGAAAGGAAGGAGGACATTTGGAAAAGGCATTCTTACTAGTGAACCTACGCGAACTAGAGAATTTGATCAACAAGAGCATTCAACCTGAGGAAGGTCCTTCTAAGACCAAATAGATTAGGTTTACTCACTTTCCAAATGTAATAAGGCCAAGTGCCAGTAGTGACTTATTATTTTTATTATCTTAATGTCGTTTTGGGATTTGTCTATTTTTATATTATGAAATGAAGCATTTATTGGAATTTAAAGTTCTCCAAATTTATTTGTCGCTAGGCCTACCTCGGGCACAATGAGGTTCCCAAGTTAAGACGCAAATTTACATTTCCGCAATATAGTTTAAATACTGCAAACATTTTAGAATCCTCACTGACTTGTTAGCTTTTTGTTTTTGCTTATTTTTATTATTATTCTCATACCGTTAGGTTGGTTCACTCATACTGGCCTCATCACCGTACCACACCAGATCTAGAGGCCCTCCACCACCTCTTCCTCCAAGCAACACAAAAGTCATAGGAAAACCAAAGATGGACGACCTAAGTGGAATCCAAAAGGAGAATATTGAGAATGCAGAAACCTCAGATGGTCGTAGTACTCCGACCCCAAATGATCAAGTCTTGAGACTAGAACAAAAGATACTGAAACTGTAAGGAGAACTTAAGCAGGTTCGCAACTTGGCAAACTTGTCACTCACCCTCATATCCACCAACAAGACACAAAGAATCCAACACCTCCTCAGAACACACAAAACCAACAGCCACAAAATCCTACCGCACCAAATCAATACGCAACTCCACCCCAAAATATAAATCCGCTGCCAAAACCAACTCCACCACAACATCATCATCAACCAATCCAGTACCCACCAACCACCACTTACCACACTCCCCAAAACACACCATAACCCATTCCCGATCCCCAAAACTCCACCAATGACCATTATTACACCCAAGTCCTTGGCACCCATCAGAGCAAACCTATATATGTGGAAACTATACCTCACTCATATACACCGGAACCTTCCGAGAAGGGCCTACTCATTAAAAACATGGCTGAAGAACTCAAGAAGTTAACAAGTCGAGTTCAAGTTGTTAAGGGCAACAAAGGAATAAAAGGTTTGAACTATGAAGATCTGTGCATACAGCCGGATGTCGAACTTCTTGAGGGGTACAAACCTCCCAAATTCGAAATGTTCGATGGCACAGGTGACCCCAGGGTTCATCTAAGGACCTATTGTGACAAGCTTGTTAGGGTCGGGTAAGATGAAAAGATCCGGATGAAGCTCTTTATGAGGAGTCTTACTGGGGATGCTTTGTCTTGGTATATCAGCCAAAATCCTAAGAAATGGTCCAATTGGGTAAGCATGGCATCGGATTTCATGGACCGGTTCAAGTTCAACACAGAAAACGCACCGGATGTTTTCGACATTCAGAATCTTAAGAAGAAACCTACTGAGACTTTCTGTGAATACACTACTTGTTGGAGGTCAGAAGCGGCCAAAGTCAGGCCTTTTTTGAACGAAGAACAGATGAATAAATTCTTCATTAAGGCACAATACCCACAATATTATGAGAGGTTGATGGTTATCGAAAATCACAAATTCTCTAATATTATCAAACTCGGAGAAAAAATCGAAGAAGGAATCAAGAGTGGGATGGTAACGAACTTCAAGGCACTGCAAGCCACGAATAAGGCACTTCAATTAAGTAGAATATCGAAGAAGAGAGATATTGGGGAGGTGATGGTGGCCCCGGGCCCAAAATCTCCAATTACCTATCAAAAAGCTCCACCCACATATCAAACACCTATACCCACATATCAAACACCTCCACCCAAATACCAAGCATCACCACCTACTTATCAGCCTTCGTCTCCCAAATACTCCCAACCATCCCACTTCCAATCACCACTAACTCCCCAAAATTATCCAAGACCAAGACCCAACTTCGACCGCAAGCCATCCAGATAATACACCGCCATTGTTGAGCCCATCGACCAACTATATGAAAGGTTGAAAGACACGGGTTACGTCACTCTATTCTCATTGTGGCATTAGAAAATCCATCCCATGGGTCAATCCAAATAAAACTTGTGCATACCATTCCGTTATGAAAGGGCACACCACTGCTGAGTGCCGAACATTGAAGGATAAGATCCAGACGCTAATTGACAACAAGGTCATACAAGCAAAGGAAATTGCACCTAATGTCCACGACAACCCCCTCCCTAATCATAGAGGTGGTGAAGTACATATGATAGAGAAAAACAAAGAATGGGACCCTGAGGGGTCAATTGGGATTATTCGAGAAGGTGATGATTTTAAATTGTAGTCACACTTACTCCTATCGTGGTACATACCCAGTCACCAATCGAGGTTGAGGTAACTGCATCAGTTTCATTTGAGGTAGAGGTGGCTCTGCCTGCGGCCACCCCCACTCCATTTGAAGTAGAAGTGGTCACACCTTTCACTGTGATCAGTATCAACCACACCCCTATTCAACTCAAAAGCAATACCCTGGGATTATGTTGTCGAGGCTCGGCGAAAAGAGAAGGCCAAGGTAGAGGAATCTAATGCCGCACAAGGAATGACTAGAACTGGAAGAGTCTATACACCGGAACATTTGGGAGGATCAAGCAAGGACGCCACTACTAGGCAACCTATCATTGAGATCGGGTCGGATGACCTGTGGAGGAAAGTACAGGCAAAGGAGTATTCTGTTGTTGACCATCTGAACAAAATCCCTGCTCAAATATCTATCCTGTCACTATCAGAATTCGGAGGCACACAAGAACGCCTTAATAAAAGTATTGAGCAAGGCTTATGTACCCAATAACATCACCGGCGGAGAAATGACCAACATGGTTGGGCAAGTACTAGAAAGTCATAAGATCATCTTCCACGAAGACGAGCTACCACCCGAGGGACTGAATCACAATTGAGCATTGTATATTACGGTGCAATTTGAAGACAAGTTCATTGCTAGGGTCTTGGTTGATGGAGGTTCAAGCCTAAATATTTGTCCATTGGACACTTTGAAAAGGTTGGACAAAGGTTTCCATGAGATACGGGTAGGAAGCATGAATGTGAAGGCTTTCGATGGGTCCTAGAGGGCCACGATCAGGGAAATCAACCTTTGCTTGCAGATGGGGACAACTTGGTTCGACGTTGAATTTCAAGTGCTTGACATACCAGCCTCATATAATCTTCTGTTGGGCTGGCCCTGGATCCATGCTACTGGAGCCGTGCCTTCAACACTACATCAAGCCGTAAAGTTTGAATGGAATCCCCAGGAGGTAATCATTCACGGAGATGGAAGTAACCCCATCTACACTAGTCAAACCATCTCGGTCATTGGACATAAAAGAAGCCTAAGAGGGGAAACCTATCATCACACTCAATGGGTCAATGCCGTCGAGAAGGATAAGTGGTGGAGTAATAAAATAGAAAGCATACTAGCATGGTCAGGATATGAACCCGGCAAAGGGTTGGGAAAGAACCTTCAAGGTATCACTAAACCAATACAGCTGAAAAATCATGGTACCACCTTTGGGCTCGGATACTAGTACACGTGGCAAGAGTACAGGAATTGGTTGCCTCCATGGCGTGGACTGTATTACCCTCTTGAGCAGCCATTGCCGTATTTGGAACAAGCTTTTCACCAGGCTAACACAATATGGGGGACTACAGAAGAAGAAGCACTAGCTAGGTTGAAGAATTTGTTCTTGGTAGATGAGGACATGGACTGCGGTGCCATAATTGAGGAGGAGGAGGAGGAAGAAGGCCTCACTATTCAGACTGTGGAGAAGGGATTTGTTCTCAAAAACTGGACCACCACACCATCTCGAGCCCACTGAGTCCCTGGGTAGCCTGGCAGAATTTACTTCTATAAGCCATTCTAGGCATTTAAAATTTCTCGTAATTTTGTTTTACTTGTTTCAAACTGAATGCTTGATTTATCGAGCCATACTTTGTCTGGACAATTTTTCAAGTTTTAATCAAATGCATTTTCTCTTTATTATTCACTATTATCTTTACATTTTTTCTTTCTACAACATTATTATTACTTTTCCTGATGAACCAATGACTGTGACATGTAATGAGGCAACACAACATGAGAATAGTGATTCAGATGAAGAAGATGAGATACCCAAGGAAATTGTCAGGGAGGTTGAAAATTTTAAGAATGAGCCTAAGTCCAATCTGGACGAGACCGAAGAAGTAAATTTGGGAGACGCTGAGAACATCAAGGAGACCCGCATCAGCATTCACTTGTCACCAACAGAGAAGGAAGAGTACATTCTTTTCCTAAAATAATATGAGGACATTTTCGCATGGTCATATAATGACATGACTGGTTTGAGCACTTCCATAGTGGCTCACAAGTTGCCTACTAATCCCATGTGTCCGCCAGTAAAATAGAAACTCAAAAAGTTCTAACCAGACATGAGCTTGAAAATCAAAGAGGAAGTTACCAAGCAGATCAACGCCAAAGTTCTCAGGGTGGTCGAATATCCAACCCTGTTAGCTAACATTGTGCCAGTTCCAAAGAAGGACGGGAAGGTCAAAGTATGTGTTGACTATCTGGATTTAAATAGAGCAAGTCCCAAGGATGACTTCCCGCTATCGAATATACATATCTTGATCGATAACTGCGCCAAGTATGAACTCCAATCCTTTGTAGATTGCTTCGCGGGTTATCACCATATTTGGATGGATAAAGAAGATGCAGAGAAAATAACTTTTATTACACCATGGGGTGTATACTGCTACAAAATGATGCCAGTCGGTTTGAAAAATGTTGGGGACACTTACATGAGAGCCATGACAACCATTTTCCATGATATGATACACAAGGAAATAGAGGTGTATATGAACGACACCATTATCAAATCCAAGAGGGTCGCAGATCACATAGCAGACCTAAGAAAGTTCTTTGACAGGATCAGGAGCTACAAGCTGAAATTGAACCCCGCAAAGTGTGCATTCGAGGTTCCCGTAGGAAAGTTACTGGGATTCATTGTCAGTCGTTGAGGGATCGAGCTGGATCCATCTAAAGTCAAGGCTATTCAGGAGTTACCACCCCCTAAGAGTAAAAAGGATGTGATGAGCTTCCTAGGACGTCTCAACTATATCAGTCATTTCATAGCACAGTCCACAGTCATATGTGAACCCATCTTCAAGATGCTGAGGAAGGATGCCAAAACAAGCTGGACGGAGGATTGTCAGAAAGCTTTTGACAAGATCAAGGAGTACCTGTCCACACTACCAATTCTGGTCCCTCCAAAACCAGGACGACCTTTGCTACTCTATCTATCTGTATTAGATGGAGCCTTCGGATGTGTTTTGGGACAACATGATAAGACAGGAAGAAAGGAGCAAGCCACATATTACCTTAGTAAGAAGTTCATACCTTATGAAGCACAGTACTCTCTGCTTGAACGCACTTGCTGCGCTTTGACTTGGACAGCTCAAAAATTGAGGCACTACTTCTGCGCGTACACTACATATCTCATATCCAGGATGAACCCTCTGAAGTATATATTCCAGAAACTCATGCCTACTGGGAAGTTGGCTAAATGGAAGATACCATTAAGTGAGTTCGATATCGTCTATGCAACTCAAAAGGAAGTCAAAGGGCAAGCATTGGCAGATCACCTTGCTGAAAATCCGGTGGGAGGAGCATACGAACCTCTGAAAACATATTTTCCTGATGAAGAAGTGTCGTTCGTAGGGGAATACATTGCCGAAGCATACAATGGTTGGAGGATGTTCTTTGATGGAGCTGTAAATTTCAAAGGAGTGGGCATTGGAGCAGTTTTGGTATTAGAAATGGGTCAACATTATCCGGTATCTACTAAACTCAAATTTCCCTGCACCAACAACATGGCAGAGTATGAAGCCTGCATTCTAGGGCTCAACATGGCAGTCAACATAAACGTTCAGGAGTTGCTGGTGATTGGTGATTCAGATTTACTTGTGCACCAGGTACAAGGAAAGTGGGCCACCAAGAATTCCAAGATATTTCCATATTTGCACCATGTGCAGGAATTGAGAAAGAGGTTCATGAAGATAGAATTCTGACATGTGCCCAGAATTCAGAATGAGTTTGCTGATGCATTGGCCACCTTGTCATCTATGATACAACATCCAGATAAGAATTATATTGATCTCGTTCCGGTGAAGATCCATAATCAGCCGGCGTATTATGCTCATGTTGAAGAAGAAATAGATGGAAAACCCTGGTTCCACGACATCAAGGAGTACTTATCAAAAGGAGAATACCTGAAGCATGCAAATCACACTCAGAAATGCACACTCCGAAGATTGTCAAATCACTTCTTCCACAGCAGAGGAAACTTGTACAAAAGAACTCCTGATCTGGGTTTACTAAGATGTGTCGATGCAAAGGAAGCTTCTAATCTACTTGAGGACGTACATGTTGGGACCTATGGCCCACACATGAATGGTTTCATCTTGGCTAAGAAGATACTCAGGGCAGGTTACTTTTGGATGACCATGGAGACGGATTGCATTCAGTGTGTCCGCAAATGCTTTCAATGTCAAGTGCATGCCGACATGATAAAAGTGCCGCCAAATGAGCTCAATGTAACAAGCTTACCTTGGCCATTTGCCGCTTGGGGAATGGATGTTATTGGTCTGATTGAGCCCACTGCTTCAAACGGATATAGGTTTATTCTGGTAGCCATTGATTACTTCACGAAATGGGTTGAGGTTGCATCCTACAAAGCTGTAACCAAGAAAGTCATCGTGGATTTTGTCAAAGATCAAATTGTTTGCCGATTTGGGGTTCCTAAGTCCATTATTACTGATAATGCCGCCAATTTCAACAGTGATTTGATGAAAGCTATGTGTGGTACTTTCAAAATCAAGCACAATAATTTCACAGCATACAGACCTCAGATGAATGGAGTCGTAGAAGCTGCCAACAAAAACATCAAGAAGATACTAAGGAAAATGGTAGAGAACCACAAACAATGGCATGAGAAGCTACCTTTTGCTTTATTAGGATACCGCACTACAGTTCGCACATCAACTGGGGCAACCCCTTACATGCTGGTTTATAGTACCGAGGTTGTCATCCTAGCCGAGGTAGAGATTCCTTCTTTAAGAATCATACAGGAAGCTGAACTCAGCGATGCAGAGTGGATAAGGAGTCGCTATGAATAATTGGCCCTAATCGATGGAAAAAGGATGAACGCATTGTGCCATGGCCAACTTTATCAAAACAGAATATCCAGAGCTTTCAATAAAAGGGTCAAATCAAGACAGTTCGCACCAGGGCAGCTGGTGTTGAAGCAGATCTTTCCACATCAAGATGAAGCCAAAGGAAAATTCTCACCTAAATGGCAAGGTCTGTACATGGTTCACAGGGTGCTGACAGGAGGAGCACTCATACTTGCAGAAATGGATGGAGAAATCTGGCGAAAACTAATAAATTCAGACGTAGTCAAGAGATACTATGCCTAGATTATTTCACATTTCTTTTCTGATGTAATTGAACTACGCTTGACCCGATTCCCGTTTAAGAGGGGATACGTAGGCAGCCTTATGGGTTCGGTCATATCATAATAAAATTTTCATTTCCCTCAAGGTTAGAAACTGGACAGAATTTTGAGGAGGGTCCTCAAAATTCTGGAGCAAGTCCAGCCAACGTCATCACATGCCAGAAAGTCAGTAATCAGTTAAGAAACTGGGGCAGAATTTTGAGAACGAGTCTCAAAATTCCGAAGAAGATTCAGCAAGGCCTATTACCCGCAAAACAGCCGGAAGATCATCTACCAAACTGGGAAGAATTTTGAGGACCCTCAAAATTCCAATATAGGAGAGCTGCAATGCCTTTGAGATGTGTTACAGTCACTAGTTCATCTAAATGTATCAATATATTTCTCAAATAACTCTATTTTTTATCAAATTGCATATTTTCGAAAACTCTATTTTTATAGTAGTCAGGCAAAACTTACAATTTTTCTTTGAATGCAAGAACATTTAACATAACGATAGCATTCACAAACATGTATACACAAAGAGATCACTAGCAATCAGGCCATCAGACACTGAATATGTCTCCAGCTAAGACATATACTACTCTTATTTGCTACTTGCTCTATGCATGAGGCTAATTTCTACCTCCATATCTGCATGAGGCTAATCCCTGCCTTCATATCTGCATGAGGCTAATCCCTGCCTCTGCATTTGCATGAGTCTAAACCTTGACACCTTACTTGCATAAGGCTGATCCTTGCATCCCTATTTGCATGAGTCTAATCCCTGACTCCATATTTGCATGAGTCTAATCCCTGACTCCATACTTGCATGAGGCTAATCCTTGCCTCCATATTTTCATGAGTCTAATCCCTGACTCCATACTTGCATTTGCCTCCCTATTTGCATGAGGCTAATCCTTACCTCCATATTTGCATGAGTCTAATCCCTGACTCCATACTTGCATGAGGCTAATCCTTGCCTCCCTACTTGCATGAGGCTAATCTCTGCCTCCCTATTTGCATGAGTCTAATCTTTGACTCCATATTGGCATGAGGTTAATCCCTACCTCCTTATTTGCATGACCCTAATCCCTGACTTCTTACTTGCATGAGGCTAATCCCTGCCTCCCTACTTGCATTAGTCTAATCCTTGACTCAATACCTGCATGAAGCTAATCCCTGCCTCGATATTTGCATGAGGATAATCATTGACTCCTCATTTGCATGGGACTAGGCATTATCCTTTTTCGCACAAATTTGCTCTATTTCTAGCACTATCTATTTGCTCTGCTGTTGGGCAAAGCTCTGGCCTCCATTTTGCAAGACTACGCCTTGTCTTGTTAACATCATTACTGCATATCATGGGCTGAAATATCGTCAATCTATCCAAAGGCGTCATAGTCTAAAGGCATCATCCTCATAGCTGGAAGACACCATGCCATGGCCTGAGGATCTCTCAAATTTGCATATCATTATTTAAAGGCATCATGGTTCGGAGGCACCATCTTCATGGCCAGAGAACATTATTTCATGGCCTGCGAATCCCTCACTGAATAGTTCATGGCCCAGGACGTCATGGTCTGAGTACATCATCTCTAATCATCCGAAGACAACCATCATGGTCCAAAGGGAGTTTGCATTATGTTTAAATTTTCGAAAATACATGTTTGTAGCATCTTCTATCTACAGGTAACCAGTAAGTAACCACTATCCTAGTAGGAGCTATCTCCCTCCAGTTCCTTAAACTATCCCAAGCTTTAACCGCTCACCATAGTCGCTTCGGCATCGCGTGTTCGTTCTTGCAATAATCTCATCGGCATATTCCGCAGATGAATCCAGAACTACACATGGTCTGATTCCTGTAAAACCAGGGATATGTAGACAGCTCAAAGATCAGAGTCTGACCCCTGTCCTTCAAAGCATCTTGTCCGGTCAAAATTTGTCATCATTTCTTTACCCGAAAACTCTTTCATCTTTCCCAGGTAAAGAGGGGCAACTGTTGATACCTAATTTTTCCCTATATATTTTTATAGACATATATACTTTCAAATAGCATATATATGCATACATAAGCATATACAAGGTCTTTATAATTTTTCTATAATTTTAAAAGCTTTAAAATTGATTTATTTCTTCCCTTTTCCCTTATAAAATCTCCAATAATTATCCTTCAAATTATTGTTGTAATAATTTAATCATCTAAATCCTATATTTATGCCAAAATATTGTTAAAATATTTTTAGTGTATTTTTATAATTGCATTTTGTATTTTAAAAGCCAATTTGCATATAATTGCAATGTTAGCCTTATTAGGGTACAATTACATTTTATATGTACAAAATGATTTTTTATATTTTTAAAATGTTAAATATCTATTTTAAATCATTTTATTATACGAAATTATTTTTTAGAAATTATCTATTATTTATTATAAATTATATAGGGTTAAATTGGCTATTTAAAACCTAGCCAGATTGCATTTCAATTTTAGCCTCAACTTTAACCCAACCCCAGGGTAGGGGTAAGGTCTGCGTACACACTACCCTCCCCAGATATCCCCACTAAGTGGGATTATACTGGGTTGTTGTTGTTGTTGTTGTTGTTGTTTAACCCAACCCCAGCCCAATTCCTAATCGAATTACCCAACCCGAGCCCCAAACACATCCTACCCGACCCAAAACCCATCAGATCATGACCGTTGATCTGAAAGATCAACGGCCCGTATTGTTTCTTGCCTTTTTAAATCCTAAACCACCCCCCAACCCTAATCATTTTTCATATACCGCCGCCCTAAAATCCTTTTTACTCTCAGCACACTCGCAACCTAACCCTAGCCCTCCAACTACCGACCTCTCCTCTCCAGTCATCTTCGATGACCTCTCATCATAACCTAAGCCTCCAATGGCTTCTCTCATGCTATGTCTGCCTTCTCTAAGGTCTTCAAGGGCCCAGGGCCATGCCGACTTACATCTAGGGTTCACCACTTTTCTGTTCTTGGCTACTCCAGTGTGATTTCGAGCAAAATCATAATGTATTTGTTACGATCCTTGGGATTCTAGACAGGTTCCTTCATCTCTATATGGGTTTCTTCTGAAACCCTAATTTCTTCCTATATCTCTTAAATCTGTATAGATCTAAGACGATTTGAGTTTGTTTCTTTAATGTTTTACACTGTCCTTGGAACTCTTTACAAGAATCATTGATATCAAGTGTTTTTCACCTTCTTCTAAAAATTAGGTTTTCAGAACTTCTTTTAAAACTTTGTTTAACGGGTCGTTTGTGTTTGAACTTATATTTCTTGCATATTCTGACTAATTCTAATATTTTACTACCTCTTCAACTCATCTATGCTGAAAGCCCTAATTTTCTAGGTTTCTTCGTTTGGTTCTATATATTAGCATGACTGACTGGTTCTTGTTTGAGTTTCTGTGACTATATTGCCTCGAATATGTTCTTACTGAGTTTTTAGCCTAACTTATATCAACTCTATGTGCTTGTGCTCATCTTGACTGTTCAAAACTTACCTTTTTCTATCAGTGTTGTTTAACCTTCATGTTTGTTATGCCTGGTTATTCTTATCTTACTCTATTTATATGCTAAACACTAACTCATGACTTTCTCTTTGATTGATTCTGGATTCCCTGCTTCATGGTTTGATTGGAAGACCTTCCTTTAAACCTTCCATTCCCACCCTTTCTATTCAAATTGATTGATTCGCCGACCTTGTATGCATTGGTACTTTATTCTTACTGACTATCTCCTTAATTAGAGTTTTCTGAACTTTGCCTTAATTGTGTACCCTATACTTACTGAATTTGAAATATTTCCTTATTTTTCGTACATTGATTTCTTTCCTTATTGGTTGCTTGTTCTTACCGTTTGAATTGATTCCCTTAACTTAAGGGAGTACTTGTACTGGTTTTGCTCTAATTGGTTCTGAGTTCCGTAATTACTATATTATTGTGATTCTTGCCTTATTTTACCTAGTTTCGAACTACTATATATATATATAATCTCTCATTAACACAAACACAAGAACACATTGGTTCAAAAAGCTCTCTCACACTCAAAAACGTTCTGCTATCTCTTTGGTTACTTGCTATTATTCTGAGTTAGCCGGCTGCAAGCCAAGGCTAACTATTGTGCTTTCCTATTCCTCACTTTGTGTTTACCATCTCTCTACTGGTATGTTCTGATTTTAATTCAAGTCCCAAAACAATATGCTTCTCCTATTACTTCAATTTGTCATGTTTCTAATATGCTTCTATCTATGGTTATGTTGTTCAACCTGCAATTAACATGTCTACTTCACTATCTTCTTTACTACATGATATATACCCCCTTAGGATCCCTTTTTAGTATTCCCCAATGTGACTATATTTCTCTGATCCCTGGCATGCACCTTCTTGTGTGAAGTAATTGGCTATCCTAAGCCTATTGATTGTGTATTAACTCTAAAGTTCATGCTATACTTTAAAAGTATTGACCCCTTTCAAGTCTCCTCTGATTCTGTACCTATGTGCATATGTGCTTACTATGTGCCCTATGCTTACCCCAAATCCCCATTACCCCTGAGTGGATGTGTGTACCTGTTTGACTCCATGTATTGAAGTGCTAATGAACCTCTTCTAGTTCTGTATTTGGTTTGATTGATTGTTAGTCACCTTACCCTTTTCAAATTGTCTTATTTAATAACTCCCTATGTGTTTTTTTTACAAAACTATTTCAAGCAAATCTCTTTCAACACTGTTTTCCTACTGAAACCTTTTCAAACTGTGTCAAGCACTCTCACTCTACTCCTAAGTCACTAGGTTTTGCCCCATCCAGTATGTGTACTGCCTTGGGATCCTCTTGAGAAGCCACTGAACTCTGGCACACTAAGGCTGGCCATTCCATACTACACTTACTCAATTTGGTTGCAAAGCCTAGGTGTGAGCACTGCCCAGGATCCTTGAGATCCTAAGGGAACTCTGACGCACCTAGACAATGATATTATCTATGAAATTGGCATTTGAGGCTATCGGAGGTTTGCGAAATCACTTGCGCCTGCTTCAGGCTCCCTATAGTATAACTTCTTCTTTTTTCGTTTTATCTATTTATGTAATTCATTCATCTAGTTTGTAATAATTTATAAATAAATATTGGGGTGACTAGTGAAAAGGGGTGGGTAATTACATATTTATGGGATAATATGGGTAGAAACCATGCCTATAAAGTTTTATATTTTCCATGTTTGCCTTACCATATTAAAAATCATGTCCATAGGTCTCAAATGGTTCCAATAATAGAAATAATGTTTATAGGTCTTAAAATCAACTTCACAAGTAGATATCATGCATATAGAATATGATCCAGTTCAACTTCTATTATAACGGGTATTTGCATGTGTTTTCATTTGTTATCATGCCCACAAGTTTCTAACATCAGCTCTTAACAATTAGATACCATGCCTATAGGGAACAACATCAAAAATTCTGCCTATAGATCTAAAATCAGTTTAGTTTAATCTAGTTCGTGACTAGTTCACTTCGAAACTGGTCTAATTAGTGGTTTATTTTCCCTGAAATGAATTCTTTAGAGTACCACTCTAATTTACTATTAGAAAGCATGCCTATAGGAAGTCAAGAGTCTGTTTTAAAATCTGCCCACTATTTTACTATATCAAACGTAGTTATCATGCTATTAGGACACCACTATTCAGCGTGCACGCAAGCCTATAGGGCATCTTCAAATCCTGCAACTCTGAAACTATTTCTACTAATTCATGTCGTTTTGATAAACGGGTTTAAAATCAGTAGGCAAACTGATAGGGCCATTACTTTTGTGTTTATAAAATAAACTGCTTATCTTCTATGTTTTGATATTCACTTAGACATCATGTCTTAGGATACTGTTTAACAATACGGCCCTTATTTGTGTTTGAGTCGTGCTGCTTATGTGCGTTGTTTATGGAGGTAAACTTGAGCCTCTAATTGCTTCTTTTCTGCCTTATGTGCTAAGGTCCTATTTGTTCTTGCCTGTCGCCTTAGTATTTTTTTTCCTTTAAACCTTAGGGGTCTGTCTAGAACTGCCTATAGGTAGAGGTCCTAAATTACCTCCAGGGCCATTAAGAAGGGACGGGTAGCATCACGCAATAGAGATCGCTAACCAACACTCGCTTTAATAACCACTAAGGGGGTGGGAAGTGTAGATATGGGATATGATGACTACACGCTAATGTCACGTGTAGCCCCTCATTGAGGAGTGTTTATCGTACATTGTGTGGGGTGATCCTGTAGGCTAACCAACCTAGGACCCCTTCTTTCCCAAATCCCTTCAGTTTAAGACTTTATTTTATATGTATACAACTTGTTCAAAATCATTGTCTTACTATTTGAGTTATACAACGTCCAATGTGCTTTACGTGCAAATTATTTGATTCAACTATTTATTTGTTAACGGACTAATTCATAAGTATAAGTTTGACCAGGACCCACCATTGTGGACCGCGAGGGGTGCCTAAGACCTTCCCCTCAAGGTTATTTCTAGCCCTTACCCTAAATCTCTGGTAATGCAAAACAATCCAAGAGTTAATCGCTCTAGGTGCCCTAACGCACCATAATCTGTTAGGTGGCGACTCTTCAAATACCCAATTCCTAAAAGGAAATGAGTTATTACCCCCATGAATGTCGAAACCCGGACTTTCTCCGTGGAGGAAAAAAGGGGGCGCGACACTTGTAACACCGGTTCCTGGCACACACTTAGGTAGACTATCATTTTGAGTTGTATATCTATTATTATGGATTGATTAATTTATATCTTGTTTTAAATTTAAGTCAATAACATGTTGGGATTGTTTGGTAAAAATAAATGAGAACTCGCTAGTTGACTAGGGTTGGCTTGCCTAACAACGGCTTTGGGCGCCATCACGACTTAAAATGGAAATTGGGTTGTGACGTATGCCTACACTTAAGCATGTCGTTAATACCAGACTAGGAGCATGAGATTTGTTATTCACTCATTTCCTACATTTATAATTGTTTATTTGATCTTGTATGATATGATTGGACTGGGTGCCTTTGACCACGCCAGGTGGATTTTGTTATTATGCATGTGACCACACCGGGTGGATTATACTGTTATTCCTGTGACCACGCCTAGCACGTTGAATTGTTCATGCTTGCGTATGGATATGGATCCATCCCCCTAGGGTCACCCTCTCATATTTCTCTCTTGATGGTGTACACGTGGTTATTAAGGAAATTGATCAGTGATTTGGTACGAATATGGAAAAGTGAGGAAATCTGCCCAATGTTTTGTTAGGATTTTGCATTTCATCTTTACTTGCAATTTCCTTAATCATTTATCTGATTTAGCTACATATCATCCCTATATGTTGAGTATTGACTGAGCAGGGTATTTGAGAAACTATACACATACACACACATATGTTTTCTTACTGTATTTATGATTTAATTCCATTATTGTCCTGTACCGGTTTAAAGAATGAAACTACACAGGTGATAGCTAGTACCATTAATAATTTGTGCTTCTCTTACCTTGCCGCGTTTATTTACGATACTTATCGAGTACATTGGGTCAGTTATACTCATACTACCATGTGCACTTAATTGTGCAGATCTAGGTGTGGGGACAAGTTATCAGCAGTAGGCTTGCGTGTTGGACTATCTGCTAGAGACGAGGTAGAGTTGCATCTTTTGTTGTAGTTTGACTTATCTTTTCCTTTCATACTGTTGTTACATTTCAGACAGTGCATTTATTTTCCAGTTTCAGACTTGTATTCCATTGTAGAAGCTTATGACTATGTGTTTACTAGTTTATGGGGAATTTACTTTGTATTAGCAATTATATTGTTTTGAGACCTCAAACTTATGTTATTTCTATAAATTTTGGTATTTAGTTTGCCTTCGTTATCATGTTTCGTCTTACTTAGCCAGTGTGTTAGGCGCCATCAGGATGGGTAGGGATTTTGGATCGTGACCAGTTGGTATCAGAGCCCTAGGTTCATAGGTATTACGAGTCATGAACGGGTTTAGTAGAGTCTTACAGATTAGTACGGAGACGTCTGTGCTTATCTTCGAGAGGCTACCGAATCATTAGGAAAACATCTCTTTCTTGTATTCTTGTCATGCGAATTTGTTGATTCCGAAAATTAAACTTTTATTATTTTATTCTCTCACAGTGTGAGGAAACGTTCTATCGGATAGGGCGGACGGCCACCAGTACCACTAGCTAGGGCAGTGAGAGTCTGGGGCCGCTGTAAAGGCCGAGGTGCGGCTCGTACAACAGCTAGAGAAGCACCTATCGATCCACCAATAGCTCCGGCTCAAAATCATATACTAGATATGGTTGAACGGGTGGGACCAGCTCAGACACCAGCTTTGTCCATAAGGATTCCAGGCCTTCAGGAGGCTTTGGCCCAGATATTGATTGTATGCACTAGCCTTGCTCAGGCAGTTTTAGTTCAGGCTGCACCAGCCACTTCTCAGGCCGGGGGAGGTGCTCAGACTTCTGCCGCCCATACTCCAGAGCAGGTGGTGCAGGGACTTATGACATCGGGGGTACTACTAGCCCAGCCGGTTACACCTGCTCAAGCCTAGGTGGGTCCACCTATGAGTGGCAAGAAGCAGAAGAGGCTAGAGCGATTTGGGAGGATCAGGCCTCCAGCTTTCAATAGGGATGAGTCAGAGGATGCTTAGAATTTTTTAGACAGATGCCAGTGGATCCCTCGTACGACGGGTATTCTTCAGACTAGTGAAGCCTCATTTACTACTTTTCAGCTGTCGGAGGTGATAAGTGGGGATTTTAATTAATTATTAGCACTTTTTAACTTTTTTTTAGTCCAAAAGCATTTAATTGTATTCCCGAAAACTTGTAAAATATGTTAAATTACAGGAGTATTGGAAAATGAGCCACTAAGATGAAATCCAACTCAAGAAGCAGTGATCTGACCAAAAGGACAAAATCAGGCACAAAAACTCAATGTGCGGACCGTAGATTTCCATCTACAGCCGCAGATTGTGAAGGAAAGCTTATCAGAGACAAGTGCAAAGTGCGGCCGTAGAAGCTAACCAAGAGAAAAATTTCAGAGAGTTCTCATTTCAAGCTTAAAGGAAGTGCGGACCACACAATTAATGTGCGGCTGCAGAAGTCAGCTCCGGGGCCGAACTCAGATATGTGCGGTCCGCAGAAGAGCCCTACGCGGCCCCACCCAAAAATGTGTGGACCGCAAAATAAGAGAGATGTGGTTGCGATTCAGAATTGTCCGGCTGCATATTTAACTCCTGTCAAGATTGAAGTAAAGTAAGGACCGCACATGGAATTATGTGGCCACAGAACCTCTGAAAGGGTATTTTTGTCCGAAAATTCCATCTTTGTATAAATAGAATAGTTTCACTAAATAAGGTCAAGTTTTGAATATTAAAAGGGTGTAGCCATTTCTTCTTGCTTCTTTAGGCAACTTTAGCTTATTTTGGTGATTTAACATTGGGTTTTTATATTTTTATCTTTCAGTATGAGTTTTATTATCTTTTCTTCTTTGTTTTCTTCTATACCTACTATGAGTAGCTAGATTTTTACTAGGGTTGCGATCCAACCCTAGTGTATAAAATGGGTGATTAATTTTATGTTTTTTTATGAGTGGGTGTTTATTATTTAGCTAGGTTTATGCTTCAATTGTGAAATTAATGGTTGCAAATATTAATTTATGCCTACTTGACTTAGTCTATTCTTGAGACAGAGAGACCTAGTCTAGGTTAACTTAGCTAACAAGAAATTGGGCCATTTGAGAGATTTATTAACCCAATTAAAGGGTTCAACCTAGATATAGTAATAACCCGACTTGAGCTCTTATAAACCATTTTGGTAGATACCCATTTGGTCTTTAGAAAGCCAAATTAGGCAAAACCACTCTTTGACCGAGAGGTACTAAGTGTGCAACGTAGTGTTGTAAGCTATAATACATCCCAGTCAAAAAAATAACATAAAAGTCTTTATCCCATTAGGCTAATACCTAGTCTATGGTCACAGCCCTAGGCCTTTTTATATCTTTGAAAAACATTCAAAAACAATCTTCTCTAGTTTTATACCTTTAGAATTGCTATCCTTAGCGTAATTTTAGAAGTAAAAAAGTGCAATCTAGATATTTCACGTACTCACTCCAAATATATACTACTAACTCCCATCTAAGCTCCTATGGATTCGATCCCAACTCCTTGTTGGGTTTTATTATTGCAATTTACCGTGTCATAACTTGTTAGAGGCATGCCTTGGATTGGCTAGAGAGATTGCCAAACCATTCCATCCATACATGGGATGAGTTGGTGGAGAAATTTATTTCTAAGTTCTTTTCTCCGGGGCATATAGCTACTCTTAGAGATAAGATTCTAGTATTAAAACAAGAACCCAATGAGTTGTTGCATGAAATATGAGAGAGGTATCGAATAATAGTCAAAGAGTGCCCCAATAATGACATGACGGAGGCTATAATTCAACAAACTTTCTATCGGGGGATCAATACTACCAATCAATGTGTGGTCAACCAACTTGCCGGTGGAAACTTCATGATAGCACCATATACGGAAGCTTGTGAGATTTTAGATGAAATAGCGGATACTTCACCGGCATGGCAAAGTAGAGAAAATGTTCCTCAAAGTGATCCGAACGTGATTCACCTACATAAAGAATTGTGAGATCGTGGGCAAGCCATTGCCGAGTTGACCACCACAATGAATCAATTAGCCAAGGCTCAACTTCAACAAGTGCAAGGTCCTAAGCAAGTCAATGCAATGGAGGGAGTTAGTGATGGAAAACAAGAGAAGGCAAAAGGGTCCACAAGTGTAAAACCATATGAAGAATTATGTGCAAGAAGATAGTGGGTTTGATCAAGATGAATCTTACAATGAACAAGAGGAGGAAATGCAATGCATGAACAAATTTCAATGGCGAAGAAACAACTCTTAAGGCCCGAATCAACAACAATGGCGACCTAAAGGTAATAAAGGTAATTGGAACTCGAACAACCAAGGTAATTGGAATGGTAACAACAATTAAGGAAATTGGAATGGTGGAAAAAACAAGGCAATTGGAGTGGCAATAATTAAGGATATTGGGGAGGCAACAACTAAGGGGAGTGGAATAATAATCAACGCAATCGGGGGTCAGGCATTCAAAGGCCCCCGATGTATCAACAACCGAACAACCCACCTCCTTATCCTTCCCATGGTCCAAGTTCTTCCAACAATGAGATGGGACGAATTGAGAATATGTTCAAACAAATGATGGAGAATAATGCCGACTCTGATGCTCAATAGCCTCACACAACACATCAATTTGCAACTTGGAACTTCAATTGGGTCAAATCTCTCATGTTTTAAACACTCGTCCTAAGGGAGCACTACAAATTGACACGGTGGTGAATCCAAAGGGTGGGAATAACACGGTACATGCCATGGCCATTACTACAAGGAGTGGAAAAGGTGGGGATGCACCCATCTCAAATCAAAGGAAACTTGTGGATGATGAGCAAATGGTACAAGAAGATGAGATCCTGAACAATGAGGTGCAAGCAAATGATGAAGTGCGGATTGATATTGATGACAATGTGGAGTAAGTTCAAGAGAAAGTGAACCCGTCTAGGGAGCACATCTTTTACATACCGGAATCGGTAGTGCAAATGACTAAGGCACCAATGCCTAGGCCCCCTCCTCCATATCCTCAAAGGCCTGCCAAGCAAAATGGCAAGAACCAATTTAAAAAGTTCATTAACATGATGAAGAGTCTATCTATCAATGTGACATTGGTTGAAGTTTTGAAGCAAATGCGTAGTTATGCAAAGTTTATGAAGGATTTGGTGACATAAAAACGGTCGCTGAATTGTGAAACTATAAAGATGACTCATCAAGTGAGTGCAATTGTGCATTCAATGGCTCCTTTATTGGAAGATCCTAGCGCTTTCACAATTTCTTGTACCATTGGAAATGTTGATATTGCTAAAGCTCTTTGTGATCTTGGGGCAAGCATCAATTTGATGCCCTATTCGGTTTTCAAGACTTTGGAAATTGCACAACCAAGACCCACATCTATGATATTACAAATGTCTGATCCTACCATGAAGAGACTGTTGGGAGTAATTTATGACGTGTTGGTTTGTGTTGATAAATTCATTCTTTCGGCGAATTTTGTTTCTTGATTGTGAGGTTGACTATGAGGTTCCAATTATTCTTGGGAGACCTTTCCTTGCTACGGGGAAGGCTCTAGTTGATGTTGAAGCCGGAGAACTTACCTTTCGGGTTGGTGATGAAAAAGTGATTTTCCATGTGTGTAATATGAGGCAACCCAATAGCAATGAGGTGTGCTCTTTCGTGGACTTGGTGACTGATGTGGCTGTGGATAAAACAAGTGTCGTGATGAATGTTGATGATACATTGGAGGCCGTCTTGCTCAATTGTGATGATGAAGAGATGGAGGGTTACGTGGAATGTGTGAACTCTTTGCAAGGACTGGGGTCGTACACTTATGAGCCCCGCAAATTGTCCTTGGATCTTGAAAATAGAACCACTCCTCCAACAAAGCCTTCAATTGAGGAGCCTCCCATCTTGGAGTTGAAGCCATTGCCTCCACATCTTTGGTATGAATTTTTTGGCTCTTCTTCTACTTTACCGGTTATTCCTTCCTCTTGTTTGACTAACGTGTAGGTAGATTCTACATTGGCGGTGCTACAAAAGAGAAAGAAGGCTATTGGATGGACATTAGCGGATATTCGAGGGATAAGCCCTGTATTTTGCATGCACAAGATTAACTTGGAGGAATATGTCGAACCATCTATTGAACATCAAATAAGACTCAATGAAGCCATGCAAGAAGTTGTCAAAAAGGAGATCATCAAGTGGTTGGATGCCAGAATTATTTACCCTGTTTTCGATAGTTCGTGGACTTCTTCGGTTCAATGTGTCCCAAAGAAAGGGGGCATGACAGTGGTCACCAATGATAAGAATGAGTTGATTCCTACAAGAACGGTGACCGGGTGGAGAGTGTATATGGACTATCATAAGCTCAACAAAGTCACAAGGAAGGACCATTTCCCACTTCCCTTCGTAGATCAAATGTTTGATAGATTGGTCGGTCGTGCTTTCTATTGTTTCCTTGATGGGTATTCCGGCTACAATCAAATTCGTATTGCTTTGGAGGATCAAGAGAAAACTACTTTACATGTCCTTATGGTAGTTTCGCCTTTCGCAGATGCCATTTGGGTTGTGCAATGCACCAGCAAATTTTCAAAGTTGTATGATGGCGATATTCACAGACATGGTGAAGGATTACCTTGAAGTCTTCATGGATGACTTTTTGGTGTTCGGTAATTCTTTCGATGATTGTCTAGAAAACTTGGATAAAGTGTTGGCAAGATGTGAAGAAACAAACTTGGTGCTCAATTGGGAGAAATGTCATTTTATGGTTGAGGAAAACATTGTCCTTGGCCACAAGATCCCAAGGAATGGAATTGAAGTCGACAAGGCAAAGATTGAGGTAATTTTTTAAACTTCCACATCCAACTTCAGTGAAAGGCATGTAGAGTTTCTTAGGCCATGCGGGATTTACCGGTGTTTCATCAAGGATTTCTCTAAAGTGGTGAACCCGTTTTGCAAGCTTTTGGAGAAAGATGTCAAGTTTCATTTCAATGATGAGTGCATGAGAGCCTTTGAATTGCTAAATCTCAATTTGACTACTACTCTCATCATCATTACTCCAAATTGGAGTGTTCCTTTTGAGCTCATGTGCGATTCAAGTGATGTAGCAGTGGGGGCTATTTTGGGGCACTGCGTCAACAAGATTTTTCATGCGGTTTATTATGCAAGTAAGACCATGAATAGTGCCAAAGTCAACTACACCATTACAGAGAAAGAGTTTCTTTCCATTGGGTTTGCTATTGAGAAGTTTCGCCCGTCCTTGATGGGTGCAAAAGTAATTGTCCATGCGGATCATGCGGCACTTCGCTATCTCATAAGAAAGAAAGATTCCAAAGTCCGGTTGATGAGATGGGTACTTTTTTTGCAAGAGTTTGATATAGACATCCAAGATCGAAAAGAAAGTGAAAACCAAGTGGCGGACCACTTGTCTCGTTTGGAGGATAAGGGGAGGCCACATGATTTGAAATCAATGACTCTTTCCCCGATGAGCAACTCTTGGCTATTTCAATGAAAGAGGTGCCATGGTGAGTGTTATCATGCCGGTTGAGTTTTCTTCAAACCAAAGAAAGAAGTTCAAACAGGATTTTCAAGACTATTATTGAGACGAACCGTAACCTTTCCAGATTTGTACGGATGGAGTGATTAGAAAATGTGTACCGGAGGAGGAACAAGCTAAAATTCTTAGGGCTCGTCGTTCTTCGCCATATAGTGGTCACCTTGGTGGAGCAAGAATGGTGGCCAAAGTGTTGAGTTACGGTTTCTATTAGCCCACTCTTTACAAGGATGCAAGTGATCTTGTCAAGCGTTGTTATGAATGTCAAAGGGCCGGTGGAATCTCAAAGAAAAATAAAATTCCCCTCACCACTATTTTGGAGATTGATATTTTTGATGTGTGGGGTATTGACTTCATGGGTCCTTTTGTGAGTTCTTGTGAAAACACCTACATCTTGTTCGCGGTTGATTATGTGTCCAAATAGGTTAAGGGTGTTGCTTTACCTAACAATGAAGCGAGAAATGTGGTGGCATTTTTGAAGAAGTATATTTTTACAAGATTTGGTACTTCAAGGGCTATCATAAGTGATGGGGGTTCGTATTTTTCAACAAAGCTTTTGATACCTTACTCACCAAGTATGGTGTCACTCATAAAGTCACAACCCCTTATCATCCTCAAGCAAGCGGTTAAGTGGAAGTCTCCAACCGGGAGATAAAGAGTATTTTGTCCAAAATAGTGAATGCTTACCAGACGGATTGGTAAAAGAAACTTGATGTTTGGAAAAGGTTGTTATCTTCTGGTGGAACTTGAACACAAAGCCATATGGGCTTTAAAGAAGTTGAATCTTGAGTGGGATGTCGCTACCAACTTAAGGGTGGCACAATTGAATGAGTTGGATGAGTTTCGGTACCATGCATACACAAGTTCATCCTTATATAAGGAGAAGATGAAGTACCTCCATGACAAGTACATTCGGAGCGAGGAGTTTAAAGTTTGTGATCTTGTGTTGTTCAATTCTCGGTTACGGGTGTTTCTGGGAAAGTTAAAGTATAAATCGTGTGGCCTGTTTGAGGTTGTGGGTGTGACAGATTTTGGTGCATTGGACTTGAAGAATAAAAATAATGAGGTGTTTAGAGTCAATGGTCACTGGGTGAAGCACTATCTGGGAAAAGTTGGTGATGGTCACGTCTTGGCAGTAATTCATTTCAATTGATGGTAATTTGTGCCATGCCGCGACCTTAAATCAGGCGCTTCTTGGGAGGCAACCCATTCTTTTTCTTTTTTCTATTCCTCTTTAGATAGGTCTTATTTGTGCTAACTAGTTTTGAAGTGTGTTGCAGGAATGAGTGTGCTTTATACGGATTGTGCTCAGAAAAAATGGCTAAGTACGAAAAAAGTGTGGACCGCATATTTGATGTGCGGATCGCACAATTTGGAATGCTACAGCAGAAGGGATCTGCGGCTACACAATTCTTGTGTGGACCGCACAACTGGAAATCAAAAAAATTGCACACTCTCGGAAGTTTTTCTGTCAGAGAAATGGCCAAAGTGCGGCCGCACTAGGAAATGTGTAGTCCTCTCCAAAATCTGTGATCGCACACGTAATTCTGCAGACCACAGATCATCAAAAGAGTAAATGTATAACAGGTAAAAGAGTGCGGACCGTAGAAGGAATTCTGTGGCCGTACTCATCTCTTGAACTCTTGCCCAACCTGTTTAGTATAAATAGTAGCCTTTACTCTACTGTTAAAACTTTACACTCTCTGAGAATTAAAACGAAGGCTCAAAATTCCACTCAACTGAATCACTCATTTGTCTCTTAATTCATCATCTTTGATCACTCCTTAACACCACTTCATCACTTCTATGTTCAAATCATCTTTAGAATTTTTTAATTTTCTTAATTTAGTTTAAGATTTGTTTGTCACGACCCAAATCGGAGGGCCGCGACGAGCACCTGGTAAAATACTCAACCGAGTACCAATATAACATATCTTTATTATCATACCATCATGGGTAAATGAGCTGGAAAGGCCGTCATGAGATAAGTAGAACTAAACATAAGAGAATACTTGATATAGGACGACCCAACATGATATAGAAACTTATACATGTGACATACGGGCCTATAAGGCTATCATGATCATTTGTATACTCAAAACATAGGCCTACAAGACCATAAAAGTATCTATATGCATGACATCTGTCTACAAGCCTCTAAGAGTACATAAAAATCATAATGGTCGGGACAGGGTCCCGCCATACCAATCAATACATGTCCAAATCATACTGACCAAATAGGTAACTGCGGAGCAAGTGGAGTGCACCAACACTTTCCACTTAGCTGATAGCCTACTAGGAGGACTGTCAACCTGTCTATCGGGACCTTCGGGCATGAAACGCAACGTCCCCAAGAAACAGGGATGTCAGTACGAATAAAGTACCGAGTATGTAAGGTAGGAAAGCATAAATAAGAACAGTAATGTAAAGTGAGATAGAGGAGATATAACATGTAGCATCTGAGCACATGTGAGGGATACTGACATGAAATGCATGATGCATATATATACATAAACTTTTAAAAATATATGCCTATGTGGGCATCATCACCATCATATCGTATCCAGCCTTGAAGAGGACTCGATAAATACTTACCCGACCATTATAAGGCTCGATAGAATTGTACGCGGTCACGTGGAGCTTGGTAAACCCAACTAATCAATGGTTTCACAATAGATGTCGTACCCAGCCGACTATAGTGCGGCTCGGTAGAGTAAAATAGATACTATATATAATGCATGCTAGACTCATGGAATCACGTTCCAAACCTTTCTGAGTGACTTAAAGTCGTTGTACCTTCGATTAACATATCAGTAGGATTCAAGGATCATACACACTTGCTTATAACTTTAGAAGGAAAGAACAACATGGACAACCTTAGTTTCTCAGAGTAGATCCGTTATGAATTAGCGTATCGTTTATGTTCATTTCACTTTAGATCATGCCAAAATAAAGAAGTAAGTGCCTTAACATACCTTACCCATGTTGAGTCCTTAATACCTTCCAAGCAACTCTTCAAACAAGTCAACTCAATCTATCATAGCATAAGGAGATTCAAAATCAGTGTTGAGAAAAGGCTAAGTCTGTAACTTAAGCTAGTAGCTTGCTTACGTAAATTCGAGGAGCATCTCCCCTGTAAGAAGGGCCTCCTGCAATACCATATACCAACAACAATAGCCAGAGAAATCTAGCAACAAATAAATATCAATAACAAGACACCATAAACAACAACAAGTCACAACTACTTCACGACGAGCGGCAAGATCCGATTGGAATCCGTATAACCCATAGCACCCCTTATAGACTTCTTACATCAACTTAAAGCATAATTAACATGATAATTAATTAATTCATCCATAATTCTATCCTTATACCATATATTTATAACAAAGGAAACAATCCACGACTCCAACTATCTTCAATTAGCAACTTTATTCACTAGTTCATGTCTAGTCCAACCATTTAACTTAATCAACATCAAGATAACCTTAAGCACATACAAGAACACAATACACATACCTCATAAAGTAGCTTCAAGTATATATCCAAGTTATATTTAGCTTACAACAACCCTCAATGGAAATACAATACCATAGAAGTAACTTAAGCTAATCCAAGTATTATCTTGTAGTTTATCTTCCTAACAACTTAACCAATATACAAGAAAGATTAAGCACAATTAGTAGGCTATTATACTCAACTTATCCAGTAGCATGAAATTTCAGCAAAACACATCCTACAACTATCCTCAATGACAACACAACCTCAAAGAGGTGTTATTCTTCACTAGAACTAACTTTTAATGTTGAAATATGGTGTAATCCATTTGCAAGATTTGAAATAAACTAGGGTTGATATGAAAACCATGGGAGAGTATTTTATAGAACATAAACCACTTAAAACAACCTCCCATATGAGCTGGAACCACCCAAAAATCAGCAACAACAAGAAGAACAAGAAACTTACTAGCGTGACGGAATTTCCGACACTTGATTTGTGTTGTTTGCCCTTTGTTTGGGTCTTGGATAATGATAGAACCTTGAGGAGTGTTTTTAGGTGTCTAGGGTCTGAAAATACTGAAAATGAATGAGTTAAAACGGGTTTGAGGCATCTTATATCTATCAACATATCTAAACCGCCTATGTGGGTCTCATATAGCGGCTTGGTGCAATCTCGCTAAAACAAGAATATCTCTCTATGCCGATGTTGTATAGACAAACAGTTTAATGTGTTGGAAACTAGACTCATAGATCTTCAATTTGGTATGTATATCACCCTATAATTCCAAGTATATCGGGATAAAAGCTCAGTTACATTTGACCTAATTTTCAGCACATTATGAATGTAACTTGTGATGACCTTTGCCAACTTTTGTTTCACAACTTGCTTGACTTCAAAACGTAGCACACGGATATTATATAACTAAAATAACTCATAGAATAACCTCCTTATCATATTAAGAACCATAGTCTCACCCTAAGGTACATGTTATAACATTCCAAACTTGTCGACTTTCGACGAAACTTATTTTTTTCAATTGGTTTAGCTTCTAAGCTTTCCAGCCCTCTTGGTACTCGTTATGCATGATCTTAAATATTTTTAAACTCCAAGATAACATGATTAACTTAATTTATATACTTCCAATTATAATCCTATTTCTAAGCTTATATCAATTGACTTATGATGTACTCTCACGTACGAAAACATGGGTGTAACATTGTTTAGTTATTTTACACCAATTGCCAAATTCATAATCATGTAGGTTGTAATTTGTGTTCGGTAAAATCCTATTTGCTATATGGAGGATGGGTATTTGGTTGATATTGTTTAATTGCTACTACCATATCAAATTTGTGTGCAAAAAATTGAAACCCTAAGTTTTCTGCTCGATGAATTTTGAAATTGTGCGGCCGCACATGGAATTGTGTGGTCCGCAGATCTGTAGGTTAGGCAACTGGTGTAGCCAAATTGTGCGGAAAGCACTTGAAATTGTGTGGTCCGCAAAAATTAAACCACGGCCGTAGAAAAGTATGTTCGGCCACAGATCAAGCAATTCTCTATCTTCAGAGAGTTATCATTTTTTAGGTTTCAATGTGCGGCCGCACCCAAAATTGTACGTACCACACTTCACATGTACGGTCGCACTCAAAAATTTGTGGAGCGCAGAATCATCACTGCGGCCGCACTTTCAAATTGTGCGGTCCGTACAACCCCATCTGCAGCCGCACTCAAAATTGTGTGGACCGCACTTCCCTACCCTGCATAATGTTTTGTTTTGCAACTGTCCTCTATTGTACACTTGAACTATAATTAACTCTTGTTGCTATTTATTGCAGAAAATGGTTAGGTCTCGTGGTCGTGATGATACGTCAAAGGGGAAGGTAAATCCTCCCGAGGTCGAGGCAAGAGTACGTTACCACTCGCTGTGCAAAGAGATATAGCCAAAAAGGCGACAACCGGGAGAGCTCCAGATGTTGCTGAGTCTAGTTCATATGTCTCATCTAGGGAAGCATCGGAGGGCGACTCTATGCAAGAACAGCCTGATGCTCAATCACAGCCATAGCAGCTTCAGGGGAGATATCAGCTCCGAGATGAGCTTTTTACCTCAGAGAGCACTTCCGAGGGTTCGGAAGGTGAGAGTTAGGATTCAGGACCCTCATCTTCACATGAACCCAACGCACCAGCTACTATAGTTGCTGAGGATAATATTGTGGATAATGGCTGAGGGGGTGATACCAGAGTTGTCGGCCTTGAGAGGTCGAAGAAGAAAGAAGTTCGGGAAGATAGGTTCGTGAGCTTGACTGCATTCAACGAAATATGAGAGTGGTAGCCGCAGAGATCGCTCACTCTTGAGTGTCAGTTTTTATTGAAAGATTTTGATTGGTACAACCCAAATGTGTCAAGACAATTCCGGGAGAGAAAAGGGTGGACATTGTTCACTCAAAGTGTAGTGGATACCAAAGAGCACTTGGTCCAAGAATTTTACGCCAATGTGGCACATATTAAGTAGGGTACCAAGGTGACGAAAGTGAGGAACTTAAAAGTGAGATTCGATTAGAGCACCCTGAATGCATATTAAAGGATGTAGAGCCAGTGCAATATCTGGAAAAGTTTGCACTAGCTGATGCAGCTCGCCTTCAGCTAGTTGAGATTTTGGAAGCTCCGAGACCACCAACCCCATGGATCAGCGGAACACCCTCAACTTTGAAGCAAAAGGATGGAAGACCTTTATGTGCATTCGACTTGACCCATTCCAGAATGAAACCAATCCCCCAATCCTGAGGGCAGTTCTAGTTGCTTCCATCATGGTCGGGTACCCAATCAATATGGGTGTCGTGATGTCGCCCAACACATCTCTGGTTGGTAGGCAAGGTGATAGCTCGTACCTGTATCCCAACACTATCATAGAGTATCTTATGGATACAGGGGCGGAGTCAAAGAGTTTTGACACGAAGGTTCAGGCAAAGAAGCCTTTCACTTGGTACTCTCTGAATGACCCGAGGAATCCGAAGAACAAGGTTCAGTCGACTTCTACCGTAGGCAAGTCTGATGAGCCTTCGATGGTAGTTGCAGATTCAGCATACATGCCTTCCACAGTAGCCAGGACTTCTACCAGTACAACTGCCATGCCTCCACCTCCATCTTCGGGGCCATCAGCATTAATTCCCTCCACTTCTACTTTCATGTCGGTGCCTATACCTGCTCAGTCACTCTCTGTGTTGTGATTCTCTCAGACACTGGTGAGCCTCAACAGCTGGATGCAGACAGCTGTTGCAAAGCTACTGACCTATCCAATGTTGTTGCAGCATAGACATCTACCCTGGCACCCCATATTCCTCCGATAGTGGAGGACACTTTGAAAAAGATTTTGGAGAACCAGAAAACCATCATGGACACTTTGGTGGCACATGGAGGAGTGATTGAAGAGCTTGGGAAGCAGGTAAAGAAGATGAGGAAATCCTAGGCGTCCAAGAAATCAGTGGACAGATTGAGGCGAGGGGTCACCAAGATAGCAGCCGCTGGAGACCTTTCATTTGATTTGTTGATGGAGACAGCTCTAGAAGCACCAGTAGACCCAGCAACACCATCAGCACCAGGGGCACCAGATAACCAGTCTCAGGAGCCATACATAGTTGTCGACATTGCTGAGGCAGTGTGATAGATGTTCGCCAACCCAACTACTCCCCAAACAGAGGATGATGAGATCTAGTTGGAGAAGCCTAAGGATTAGGACACTGCTATGGACACAGAGATGTCCAAGGCCACATAGGGAGTCCTCTTTACTCTTTCCCTTCCTTATTCTTATTTTATTAAGCATTAGGGATAATACTTATTCTTATTCGGGGGTGGAGTTTATTTGATTTGATATTTGACATTGGTTTGTAATAACTGATAACATTTTCTTTTTCTTTTCATTATGTACATATTCTTCTCCCTCTTTATTGATTTATATATTTTCTTTCTCTTTCTCTAATTTTGTATATTCATTTATTTATTTCAGTAGCTTACTTTATAGCTTCTTTATTTTATTTTCTTAGTAGTCAATGTTTAATTTAATAGCTTCTTGGTTTACTCTAATAGATTCTTCTTAATCTAGTAGTTTCTTTTCATGTTTAAGTGAACAATAAGCCTTTAGTTTTCTTAATGACACGGTTCTTTCCAAAGGTAGTTTTTGTGTGAACTGGGTGACTCTTGCCAACGATGGGTGGCGTGACAACCTTCTTAAGGGATTGAGTCCGTTTTTAATGTTTAGGTAATAATAGTAGTAGTAATAAATAAAAAGACCTAACTAAGTTAGGCTAGAAGAGCCAAACATGCTTCACTTGGTACCAACACACTTAACTTCATGCTTATGATTAAAAACAATTGGAAAGAAATAGTTCTAGTTAGTGACCTTCTGACTCTTGTGTTGACTTAAGCAATCATCGAGTGAATTAGTCGAACCATTAGTGATTTTCAATCTTGAATATGGTTGTTGTGGGCCATCGACTCTATCCTCTTTAACAATCCATTTGTATGAGAGGTGAGATGTTTCGTTGCAAGTCCAAGTACCCGTGTGAATAGTCTAGAACAGTAAAACTTGCCCCTAATGTATTTCTAGGCAAAATTTTATGTTTTGCCTGGCTTGAGAAGTGATTGTAGGCTCTCCTTGACCCGTTTGAAATTTTCCATGTCCCACCAATGTTGTTATCCCTAGTCAACCCATTTGAGCCTGAAACCTTTATCATTTGATAATCATGTTTCAAGACTTTACCCGTTTTGTAGTGACCCTCTCTCGGCACCCGAACTTTCCTTAACACTCTTGAGAAACAATTGTCTAAAATATAAATTTAGAGGAGAGACTAGGAGTTTGAAAAAGGTATCAACACACAAAAAGAGAAAAGAAATGAAGAAAATGAGAGGCAAAGAAAAAGAAAGAAAGAACAAAAAGAGAAATATAACAAAGAAAGTGAACAAGTTGAAGAGTTGAAGGGATTCAAAGAAAAGGAACGATGCAAAGCATGGAGAAAACAAAGTAGGAGAAAATGAATACCATGATCAAGAAAGAGTGATGTTAAGTCTCGGTAGTTCCCCTAAGGAAAAAGAAAATGCCTCAAAGAGTCAAAAAAACATGAGCCAAAAAAAGAAGTTGGGGTGCTTTAGGAAAGATGAACCCGTTTTATTCCAACACATCCAACCTTAGTCCAAAAGAAAGTGAACTTACATTAGTGGTGATTTATATGAGGGGCAAGCATATGGTACTTAAAGCCATACTTGTGACATTCTTTTGAGAGAGATGAGCGAACTTTTCACAAATCTTTGAATTGAGTGCTACTTTCTTAAGTGAGATATGCTAATGGAGAGTAGGGGAGGAGGAGTTTGGGATCCACAATGACCTACATGAAAGAGCGATCTTCCTTGATGAATAAAGTCTACTCTTGAAGATCAAGTGTCACATTAGAACTATTTGTGCTTAAAAATTCAAATCATTGCCTTGTTTATAATTCATAAGTGTTGTGGGTAATTGTTGGCCCCAATTAATGTGTGATTGATGCACCTAGATTAGCTGGAATAGATCTTAACTTGTGGAGGTTGGAATTACCTTATTTGCTTGAGGATAAGCAAAAGTTTAAGTTTGGGGGAGTTGATAAGTGGGGATTTTGACTACTTATTAGCACCTTTTAGCTTTCGTTTTTGTCCAAAAGCATTTACTTATTTTCCTAAAAACTGATGAAATATGCTTAATTGCAGGAATATTGGAAAATGAGCCACTAAGATGAAATCCAACTCAAGAAGGAGTGATCTGAAATCAAGGACAAATTCAGGCACAAAAATTCAAAGAACGGATCGCAGATTTCCATTTGCGGCTGCAGATTATGAAGGAAAGCTTATTAGAGAGAAGTGCAAAGTGTGGTCTGCACATGAAATGTGCGGCCGCAGAAGATAACCAAGAGCAGAAGTTCAGAGAGTTCTCATTTAAAGCTTAAAGGAAGTGCGGGCCGCAGAATTATTGTGCGACCATAGAAGTCAGCTACGCAGCCGCACTCAGAAATGTTCAGTACACATAAGAGCCCTACGTGGCCGCACCCAGAAATGTGCAGACCGCAGAATATGAGAGATATGGTCGTGGTTCAGAATTGTTTGACCGCAGATTCAAATACTGTCAAGACTGGTGCAAAGTGCGGACCACACATGGTATTGTGCGGCTGCAGAACCTTCGAAAGGGCATTTTTGTCCAAAATTCAGCCTTTGTATAAATAGAATAGTTTCACGAAATTAGGTCAAGTTTTATATATGAAAAGGGCTATAGCCGTTTCTTCTTGCTTCTTTAGGAAATTTTAGTTTGTTTTGGTGATTTAACATTGGGTTTTTATATTTTTATCTTTCAATATGAGTTTTATTATCTTTTCTTTTTTATTTTCTTCTATACCCACTATGAGCAGCTAGATTTTTACTATAGTTGTAATCCAACCCTTGTGTGTAAACCTTATGGGTGAATAACTTTATGCTTGTTTATGAATGGGTGTTTGTTATTTAGCTAGGTTTATGCTTCAATTGTGAAATTAATGGTTACAAACATTGATTTATTCTTACTTAACATAGTCTCTTCTTGAGAAAGAGAGACCTAATCTAGGTTAACTTAGCTAACAAGGAATTGGATCAATGAGAGATTGATTAATCCAATTAAAGGGTTCAACCTAGAGATAGTAACAACCCGACTTGAGCTCTTATCAACCGTTTTGGTAGATACCCATTTGGTCTTGAGATAGCCAAATTTTGAAAAAACCGTTCTCTGATCGAGAGGTATTAAGTGGGCAACGTAGTGTTATGAGCTATAATCCATCTCAGCCAAGAAAAAAGCATAAAAGTCTTTATCCTATTAGGCTAATGCCTAGGTTATAGTCATAGCCCTAGGCCTTTTTTATATCTTTGAAAAACATTCAAAAACAATCTTCTCTAGTTTTATACCTTTAGATTGCTATCCTTAGTGTAATTTTAGAAGTAAAAACAAAACCTGTTTTTGGAAATGCAATCTGGATACTTCATGTACTCACTCCAAATATATACTACTAATTCTCATCTCAACTCCCTGTGGATTCGATCCCCATTCCTTGTTGGATTTTATTATTGCAAACGACTGTGTCATATCTCGTTAGAGGGGTGCATTTGGACTTGATCATGGGGTAGCCTTCAAATGGTAGGAGGCCTATGAGTTGAGCGTGACAACCTGTGTTGCACCACTTACGTGGCATGAGTTCTCAGTTTTCTTCTTAGATAAGTTTGTTCCACAGACATGCTAGGAAAAGTTGCGTAGGCAGTTTGAGCAGTTACGCCATGTGGGTATGTTTGTGACCCAATATGAGATGAGATTTTCAGAGTTGGTTCATCACATGATCTGGTTGGTTCCTCCAGAAGAAACACCACTAAAACCACCTGAACCACGAGGCATATTGGACTCCCTATCCTCACGCTCCTCAGTACAGACCTGCTCTAGCCGCCTAGCAATATTAACCACCTTATCGAACCTAGCACCTAATGTTATCTCCCGAGTCATGATGAAATGTAGTCCATAGTTAAGGCTATCAATGAACCTCCTAATCATCTTCCTCTCTATGGGAACCAACCAGATCGCGTGACGAGCCACATTAATGTCCGAATTTTGCCAAGATCCCTTATGAGGGCATCCACATCTGGCATATTTGGAAAATGATCAAGGTATGGAATTTACCTTGAATGAAATGGCACATCGGACTCATACACTCTTGGTCTAACGGGAGGTGGAGCATGTTCCCTCGTCAAATCAGGTTTAGCATTCTCTTCCTCCTCGTCATCATCCTCATCAGGGAAGGGTGTGCCATCTTCAAACTCATCAGCATTGTTGTCATAATCATTATTCTCTTCCAGACTCTGTGCATCTGCCAGATCCCGATTAAATATGTCATCTTCGGGAAATTGATTAAGGCAGGACCTTCAAGTTGCTCATTTTCACTGCACAACCAATAAAATAATGAATTTCTCAAATTCTTCCAAACTTTACGTATAGCTTTATCACTTCACTTACAAATCATAGTGTTTTGATATTCCATGATGGACATTATCCTGTTGATGATGACTCCTAGATGGACCACTGATGATAGGCTATAATTGTGTATTTTGGTTGCTTATTACACTCTAATTTACTGCACTTTAATTGAGTTTGAGCTCTAATCACTAGTGTTTTGCACTAAATATGTGTTTTATGCCTTGTAGGAGCGATTCCGATCTATGTAGGTGTTATGGAATGAATTCAAGTGATTTGGAGCTTTGAAGTCTGAGTAAAATCCCAAGACATTAAGTTGGGATCGTGTTCGGAGGTCGTGTACCAAATCCAGATGTTAAAAGAGGACGAAATAAGTTCACTCTGAGAAAATTACACTGCCGCGCCGCATGGGCCACCGCAAGGCGCGGCGCAGCAGTGTAAAATGCTGCCTGATGCGAAAAGTCGAGGCTGCTGATAAACTCCATTGGTGCGTCACGGTTGTACAAAATTTACAGAGCCAGAGTCCTATTTCGCACTGGAGAAGGTGTTTTCGTCTGGGCCCAACCCTACTTGGTATAAATACATATGAAAACGTTATTTTGAGGATTTTGGAGTGAGCTTAGCCTGGAGAGACGCAATTTGGAGCAAAAATACACACAAGAACATCTCAGATTTCGTCATCTTTTCTAGTATATTTAATTATTCAAAACTTATGCAATTGTTTGATTTCAACATGAGTGGCTAAACACCCATTGTTCTGGGTTGTGATTTATCCATGAATATTGTTGTTTGATATTAGCTTGACCTTGAGTATAATTCACCAAAATATGGTTGTTTCTTCAATTCTGTGTTTAATTGCTTAATTGTCTGGCCAACAGTTAGGTTCTATTTACTATTTTTGCTAAACTTGGGAAAGCTGTATTTAGATTAGAGAAGAATTGAAGAGAGCATGATCTTAACCCTTAGGGGAGCGGATTTGTGGTTAGGATAGGAATATACCTAGTCACCGTGCTTAATTAAATATCATGATCTTAATGCGTTCTTAATAGATTGATTTCATAGGAATATAGGCATTAATCTACTGAGAATAGGTGAGTAGTACTTCAGGAGAAGGCTATGAGAGCATTTATCGATTAATTAGCAAACATGAGTGAATTATATGAAAGGGAGAGTTAATGAGAACACAATACGAATGGTGAATCGATCACAACCCTGGAATAGTTGTCTCTATTGAATACATAACAATCATTCTACTGCTTGATAATTTAGTTATTACTTAGAATTGTAGTTAGCATAATTAAACTCTTGAACTCGAACTTAGCTTGACTAAATAACAATATTGTTGTATTAGTGAGTAGTTGATATAAGTCTTTGTGGGTTCGACACTCGACTTATCATTTTATTACTTGTATGACCACATATACTTGCGTGTGCGTTTGGGAGCAACAAGTTTTTGGCGCCATTGCCGGGGACTTAAAAATTAGCTACTTTGCTGACTTAAGCCTTTATTAGTTATTTGTTCAAGTTTTAATTTTCAGTTTACCTTGTTTGTGTTAACACAGGCTCTTCTCTTGAATTCGGAGGAGTAGAAGTGCAAACAATCTCCTTCCTCTTGATCCTGAAATTGAACGAACACTTTACAGAGTGAGGAGGGAGGTCGAAGCTAGAACTAGAATTGAAAGAGAGTTGGACATCGTAGTTCAACCACAGCCAATAGAGATGGCAGGTAATGTAGAGCATGTGGTGATAGAAGCCGCAAGGCCCAATCTTGCTAATATGACTCAGGCTATTGTGAAGCCTGAGATCACAAGGCATTTTGAAATCAAACAATACATGGTACAGTTGATTCAGTCCACATGGCAATATGTAGGTCTATCTCATGAAGATCTGCAGAGGCACATTCAGAATTTCTTGGAAATTACGGACACCTACAATTATCCGAACGTTTCCAAGGACTATGTCACGCTGACACTTTTTCTCTTTTCACTGCTGGGGGAAGCTAAGGAATGGTTACAGAAAGAGCCTGCGAACTCAATCCACACTTGGGATGATCTAGCAAGGAAATTCTTAATCAAGTTTTTCCCCACCAAGAAGACAAAATCATTGAGGAGTCAAATTCTTGTGTTCAAACAACGGGATGGAGAGACACTTCGTCAAGCCTGGGAAAGATACAAGAAGATACTCAGAGATTGCCCGCACCATTGTCATACTGATGAGGTATTGGGACACACTTTTGTTGATGAGCTAGATGAGGCCTCAAAGATGAATCTTGATTCAGCTTGTGGGGGTAGTTGCTTGGCGAAACAATATAGTGAAATTCAACTCTTGCTGAATAACTTCACTGCTAATGATCATAACTGGTAAGGAGATGGGGATTCACGCAAGGCAAATAAACAGAAGACAGCCGGGTTGATTGAGTTTGATGACCTCTCGGCCATGAGAGCGGAGATAGCAAAATTGGCAAACTAGATGAATAGAATGACAATGCAACAGACACAACAGATGCAACATGTACAACAGATGTCTCTTTATTGCGAACTATGTGGTGACAACTATATGAGTGACATGTGCCCCACGAATCCAAAATCTATATACTATGTGGGACAGTAGAGCAGGGGTCCAATGAATCAGAATGCACAATATGGGAACACTTATAACCCAAATTGGAAGAATCATCCCAACTTCTCATGGGGTGGAAATCAGCCGAATCAGAATCATTATAGACCCCAAGGAAATTTCAATCAATCTCAGAAGCCACCTCAACAGGTAGAAGAGAAAGGGAATGATTTGTTGAAGCAGTTGTTGCTTGACAATCAATAGCTTAGGACCGATTTCAGAAATTTGGAGCGCCAAATGGGACAGCTTGCCAATGCTCAAAACACTAGACCAGTTGGAGCTCTTCCAAGTGAGACTGAAGCTAATCCTAAGGCATCCCTTAATGCCGTGTCGTTGAGGAATGGGAGACAATTAGAAGAGGTTCAGTTGAAAAAGAGCAAACAAGTGACTTTTGATGAGAGGCCAGCCACTATTAAATCAACATCAGAAAAAGCTAATGAGCTAGAGAATCCAGCTGGAGAGGCGGTGGCTGAGCAAACCCCACAATTGGTTGCAAGGCCACCACCTCCATTCCCTCAAAGATTGCAGAAATTAAGAGATAATACCGCATATAAAAAGTTTCTTGATATCTTAAAGCATGTGCAAATTAATATTCCATTGGTTGACATCTTACAAGAAGTGCCCAAATATGCAAAGTACATCAAGGATATTGTGGCAAATAAAAGGAGGCTAACTGAGTTCGAGACTGTGGCACTTACTGAGGAGTGCAGTTCAAGAATTCAGGGCAAGTTACCTCAGAAATTGAAGGATCCAGGTAGTTTTACTATCCAGATCTCGATTGGTAAACATGTTGTTGGGCGAGCTTTATGTGATATTGGAGCGAGCATCAACTTGATGTCGTTATCTGTGTTCAGACAGTTGGGGTTGGGTGAGCCACGCCCAACAACAGTTATCTTACAATTAGCTGATCGCTCCCTTTCTCATCCTGAGGGAGTGATTAAAGATGTGCTAGTGCAAGTGGGTTCTTTCATATTCCCTGTTGATTTCATTATCCTGGACTATGAGCCCGATCAGGAAGTCCCATTTATTTTGGGGCGTCCATTCCTAGCCACGGGGCGAGCTATTATTGATGTTTGTGAAGGAAAGATGACAATGAGAGTGGGTGATCGAGTGAAGGTCTTCAATGTTTATAGAGCACTCAAGTTACCAGCCCACTATGAAGAGTTATCCATGATCTCTGTGGTGGAGAGTGATGCCACATCGTTAGTGCCCTATATGAGCCCTGTAGATCCTGTTGAACCAGTATTGATTGGGGATGTAGCAAATAGTGAAGATGAAATGATAGGAGAAATTGAGCACGTACTGGATATGTCCTGCAGTTATGTACATGGGTTTAGAAAATTTGAAGAGTTGGATAGGCCTGTTACTCTGACCTTTCCCAGGCCATTTATTGAAGAAGCTCCGAAGCTAGAACTCAAGCCACTTCCAGCGCATCTGCGCTATGCTTATTTGGGGAACTCTGAGACATTGCCCGTGATTATTTCGTCCAGCTTGACCAACACTCAAGAAGAAAAATTGCTCAGAGTACTCCGTGAGCATAAAAAGGCCATTGAGTGGACTATAGCTGACATCAAGGGTATTAGTCCATCGTTTTGCATGAATAAAATCTTTTTAGAGGACGGACACCGCCCCAATGTGGAGCAGCAAAGAAGATTAAACCCTATTATGAAAGAGGTGGTGAAAAAGGAAGTAATAAAGTTGCTCGATGCAGGTATCAATTTTCCTATTTCTGACAGCAACTGGGTAAGCCCAGTTCAATATGTGCCCAAAAAGGGAGGAATGACTGTAGTTGAGAACGAGAAGAATGAACTAATCCCTACTCGCACTATTACGGGATGGAGAGTTTGCATTGATTATAGAAGGCTTAACAAGGCAACTCGCAAGGACCACTTCCCACTTCCATTCATCGACCAAATGCTAGACAGGTTAGCCGGGCATGAATATTACTGCTTCCTTGATGGTTATTCAGGATACAATCAGATTGTCATACGCCTAGAGGATCAGGAGAAGACTACTTTTACTTGTCCTTATGGCACTTTTGCCTTAAAGCAAATGCCGTTTGGACTTTGTAATGCACCAGCCACTTTTCAGAGGTGCATGATGTCTATTTTCACCGACATGGTGGAAAATTTTGTGGAAGTGTTTATGGATAATTTTTCAGTTTTTGGGTCTTCTTATGATGATTGCTTGAGGAATTTGAGCAAGGTGCTAGCCCATTGTGAAGAAACAAATCTGGTACTGAATTGGGAAAAGTGCCATTTTATGGTACAAGAAGGTATTGTGTTGGGCCACAGAGTATCTAGGAAAGGCATTGCAGTTGATAAAGCGAAGGTGGAGGCGGTTGAAAAATTACCTCCGCCTATTTCAGTGAAGGGCATTCGAAGTTTCTTGGGACACGCGGGTTTCTATCGGCGCTTTATTAAAGATTTTTCGAAAATTGCTACTCCTTTGTGCAGGCTACTTGAAAAAGATGTAACTTTCAACTTTGATGATGGTTGCCTCAAGGCATTTGAAGAACTTAAAAATAAGTTGGTGATTGCTCCCATTATTGTGGCACCTGATTGGTCTTTACCTTTTGAATTTATGTGTGATGCGAGTGACCATGCTATTGGGGCAGTGCTAGGCCAGAGGAAGGACAAGGTGTTTTATTCCATCTACTATGCGAGTAAGACTCTTGATGATGCCCAGTTGAATTACACTACCACTAAGAAGGAGTTGTTAGCTGTTATGTGGGCTTTTGAGAAATTTCGGGCATACTTGGTGGGAACGAAAGTCATAGTCCATACCGATCATCCAGCAATCAAGTATTTGTTTACAAAAAAGGAATCTAAGGCTAGATTGATGCGCTGGGTTTTATTGCTGCAGGAGTTTGATATAGAAATACGAGATCGAAAGGGGACGGAGAACCAAGTAGCTGACCATCTATCAAGGTTGCAAAATCACGATCACGTAGAGGAGGGTGGCCAAATTAAAGAAGTATTTCCTGATGAGCAACTTTTTGCTATAACCCAAGACCTTCATCCATGGTACGCAGACTACGTGAATTATCTTATGAGTGGGGTACTTCCTTCTGAAATTGAATCTGAAGCAAGAAAGAGGTTTTTACATGATGTGAACTTTTACTACTGGGATGACCCCTATTTGTACAAGCAATGTGCTGATCAATTGATGAGGAGATGCATTCCTAAAAAAGAGGTGGAATTAGTGTTGTATGATTGTCACGCATCACCTTATGGGGGACATCATGGAGGAGATAGAACAGCTGCAAAGGTGCTACAATCCGGTCTCTTTTGGCAGACTTTGTTCAAGGATGCCCATGCATTCGTTAAGAAGTGTGACCAATGTCAAAGAACAAGAACAATCACAAGTAGGCATGAGATGCCTTTGAATAACATCCTAGAAGTTGAGCTTTTTGATGTGTGGGGGATAGATTTTATGGGGTCATTTCCACCGTCCAGAGGAAACAAATACATTTTGCTAGCAGTTGACTACGTGTCAAAATGGGTTGAGGCGATTGCCTTACCAACAAATGATGCCATGGTGGTAGCTGCATTTGTGAAAAAGAACATATTCTCGAGATTTGGGACTCCACGTGCCTTAATTAGTGATGAAGGGACTCATTTTTGCAATCGGTTGTTGAATAACCTTCTAGCCAAATATGGAGTTCACCAGAGAGTTACTACAGCATATCATCCTCAAACCAGTGGGCAAGCTGAGGTGTCAAACAGAGAGATAAAGCAAAAATTGGAAAAGACGGTGAGTGTGAATAGGAAGGATTGGGCTGTAAAGTTGGATGATGCCTTATGGGCATATAGGACTGCATATAAAATGCCAATTGGAGCGTCCCCTAATAAGCTAGTTTATGGGAAGGCGTGTCACTTACCCGTTGAACTAGAACACAAGGCATACTGGGCCATTAAGAAGCTGAACATGGACCTTGAGGCCGCAGGCAAGAAAAGACTTATGCAGTTGAATGAGTTAGATGAGTTCAGGCTGCACTCCTATGAAAATGCTAAGCTATATAAAGAAAAGACAAAAAGATTGCATGACAAGAATATCAAGCCACATCACTTCGAGTCAGGCCAACAGGTATTATTATTCAATTCTAGGCTACGGCTATTCCCTGGAAAGCTAAAATCGAGATGGTCAGGTCCGTTTGAGGTGGTGAGAGTCACACCTTATGGTGCAATTGAGCTACAAGCTTTAAATGGTGAGAGGAAATTCTTGGTGAATGGTCATAGAGTCAAGCATTATTGGGGAGGAATGATTAATCGTGAAAAGATCAAGGTTGTACTCGCTGATGAGTAGGCGAGACTCTGCGTCGTGCCACGACATTAAATTAGGCGCTTGTTGGGAGGCAACCCATCTTTACTGATTCCTTTTATTATTATTATTTTTTTTTTTTTGCTATTATTATTGTAGTAGTATTTGTTTTTATTTTGTAGGATTATAAACATAAGAGGCAAAGTCATTGGAAGAGTGCAAAAGCGAGTTAGAGGTTGAGGACTAAGTATGGGGTGCCCACACGAGGGACTATGCCTGGGGGAAGTCTGAGTACTCGTGAGCCGCTATTGCTTCGGCCTTTGGCCTTTCAGGGAGTTTCTTGTCCACCCTTATTATTGTTTTGCTTTATTTGTACATTGAGGACACTTCACTCTTTTAAGTGTGGGGTGAGAGAATTCTCTAGATGATTAGTAGGAAGTTGTAGCATTTATTAGCTCGATAAAAAATCGGAAAAAAAAATAAAAATAAAAAAATAAAAAATTGGACTTTTCCCAACGATGGATTTCCTAGACAGTTTTCTTGAGAGATTTAAGTCTAAAGAAAAAGGACAAAAAAGATTTTCTTTGTAGGTAGTGTAGCAATTCCCCCTTGGTTTTTCTTCGTGTCGCGGTTCTTTTCCAAGGGTTTTGTTTGAACCAGGTGTAGGTAGTTTTATTTTTTTTAGGAGAGAAGCCATTGTGTTATGATTTAAATTGAAGCAATATCTTTTAACTTTGTCATGCCTTAAGAATAGTGAGTACTTTAGTTGTGATGCTTAGGCTCAATTTTTGACTCTTGTATAAGTACCTTAAATTGTATGATCTTAACTTTGCTTAACTTCTTTGACTAGAGTGTCTTGATGAGTTCAATCCTGAGTGAGTTATGTGTCGTGTGTGTGTAAGGTTTTGTATTATTATGTGCATTGCATTTGATGTCTAGAACTTGCCCCGTGTGTTTGCAAAGCGAAATAGTAGTTTTGTTCAGTCTTGGAAGTGATATAGGCATTTCTTTGTTGAGCCATATAAATATTTGACGCGCCTAATTGTTATGTATCATAGTTAACCCCTTTGAGCATGTAATCCTGTTTCTTTGGCAACCACATTACAAGTCTTACCCATTTGTTTGAATTAACCATCTATTTGAACTTTTTCACCTCCCATGAGCACTTGAATTGTTATGAACTTTGTAAAAGTTAAAGTGTGGGGTAGTTGGTTTGGCTTTTAAGTAGAACTAATGAAATAAGGAGAAAGGTGCATTGTTTTGAAAAAGTAAGAGCCACTTGAATTGGAAAAGAAAAAAAATTAGTTGTATTGCTGATAGTGGTGACTGTTGGTGTAATTGTGCTTAAAGAAGTGGGGAGTTAATATATGTTGATGTGAAGGTGGAGTTATGGTTTGACATAAGTGTGCGTTTTCAATATTAAAGTATATGTATTAAAGTGCTTAGGGAGGTGTAGCTACTCATATATCTAAATGTATCATACCTGTCCCGCAGCCTACATTACAGCCAAATAAAGTCCTACTTGATCCTAGACTGAATGAGCTCGATTAGTAGAGTAGTATACTACGGGCAAGCTTATGATGCATCTTTTGTGGTATATGAATGTTATTTCTGAGAGTGAGTGAATTCTTTCTATCTTGAGTTCCTAATTGTTCTTAAATTTTAGTGTGTGGAACTACTCTCTTTTGTTGTGTGAGGGCACTTGATTCATGAAGGAAAGGTAATGTCATTGACCTCTATGTTAGAGTAAGTGAGCGAGTTATGAATAATGCGTGGTACTTGTGAGTCAAATCTTGAGGTTAAGATGTTACACTCTTGTGCTTAGTCTATTTTAAATATTCTTGGTGTGATGAATTAGGATAATTGCTTAAAAAGTTTGTGTCTATATAAAGTGTAGTTTGATTGCTCGAGGACGAACAATGGTTTAAGTGTGGGGTGTTGATAATCGGCTATAATTGTGTATTTTGGTCGCTTATTACACTCTAATTTACTGAACTTTAATTGAGTTTGAGCTCTAATCGCTAGTGTTTTGCACTAAATATGTATTTTATGCCTTGTAGGAGTGATTCCGATCTATGTAGGTGTTATGGAATGAATTCAAGTGATTTGGAGCTTTGAAGTCTGAGTAAAAGCCCAAGACATTAAGCCGGGATCGTGTTCAGAGGTCATGTACCAAATCCGGATGTTAAAAGAGGACGAAATAAGTTCACTCTGAGAAAATTACACTGCCGCGCCGCATGGGCCGCCGCAAGGCGCGGCGCAGCAGTGTAAAATGTTGCCTGATGCGAAAAGTCGAGGCTGCTGATAAACTCCATTAGTGCGCCGCAAGGTGCGGCGCATGGTGCGGCGCGGTTGTACAAAATTTACAGAGCCAGAGTCCTATTTCGTGTTGGAGAAGGTGTTTTCGTCTGGGCCCAACCCTACTTGGTATAAATACATATAAAAACGTTATTTTGAGGATTTTGGAGTGAGCTTAGCCTGGAGAGACGCAATTTGGAGCAAAAATACACACAAGAACATCTCAGATTTCGTCATCTTTTCTAGTATTTTTAATTATTCAAAACTTATGCAATTGTTTGATTTCAACATGAGTAGTTAAACACCCATTGTTCTGGGGTTGTGATTTAGCCATGAATATTGTTGTTTGATATTAGCTTGACCTTGAGTATAATTCACCAAAATATGGTTGTTTCTTCAATTTTGTGTTTAATTGCTTAATTGTCTGGCCAACAGTTAGGTTCTATTTACTATTTATGCTATGCTTGGGAAAGCCGTGTTTAGATTAGAGAAGAATTGAAGAGAGCATGATCTTAACCCTTAGGGGAGCAGATTTGTGGTTAGGATAGGAATATACCTAGTCACCGTGCTTAATTAAATATTGTGATCTTAATGCGTTCTTAATAGATTGATTTCATAGGAATATATGCATTAATCTATTGAGAATAGGTGAGTAGTACTTCGGGAGAAGGCTATGAGAGCATTTATCGATTAATTAGCAAACATGAATGAATTATATGAAAGGGAGAGTTAATGAGAACACAATACGAATGGTGAATCGATCACAACCCTGGAATAGTTGTCTCTATTGAATACATAACAATCATTCTACTGCTTGATAATTTAGTTATTACTTAGAATTGTAGTTAGCATAATTAAACTCTTGAACTCGAACTTAGCTTGACTGAATAACAATATTGTTGTGTTAGTGAGTAGTTGATATAAGTCTCGGTGGGTTCGACACTCGACTTATCATTTTATTACTTGTATGACCACGTATACTTGCGTGTGCATTTGGGAGCAACAACCACCATGATTTAACACACCAAAACTCGGCACATTCTAACTGGGCGTTGGTTCATAACTTGTAAAATTCATATTTGGCCGGTACCCCCTATGAAATATATGAGTATTAATACAAATTCAATACATAAAAATAAATATTGTAACACAAAGAAAAATTAAAATTTGCCACTTGGCTTGTGGATTATGTAATCTAGGGGAAAAATTATTTCCTCGCTCCTTATTAGCACGTGGAGATAAGTTTAGATCAGGCCAAACTATTTCACCTGAAACTTGTTCGGCTAAAACTGCTCCAAAATAACCACCAGATGATTGAGGGATATCCCTACTTTGCGGAAACTCATTATTGCGTACATTTCCAACATTTTTATCACAAGAAAATCCCGGTATTCTTCTGGAGTCCTCAAAAAAATCTCGCAGAGTTTCATCGTCTTGGATGTTATACTCAGCATAACAAACAACTCCTTGCGGAGAGACAGAATACGGATATCTTCCAGTTACTTTAATACTCATCGAATATTTGTTCACGCTCATTATTTTTTACATAACAACGATACCAATGTATTGTACTCCATTGTAAGTGGCTACATAACATGACACTGTGGAGAACAACTATAGCTTACTGAGTTATTCACCACCACTACCTCCCCTTCCCCTTCCCCCTCCCCCAATATAATGAAACCCTAATTCTTCGCTCTTCAGACTTTACGACAAAATGCAAAATAACTTAACGAACTAATATTTAACGAACAAAAATATCGGAAGACTTGAAGGAGGATGAATGGTTTTTTACAAAATCCTGAAACCCTTTAAATAAGGGAAAAACCAGTTCGGGGGTGCAATTATTTGAGGTATAACAACTTATATATGGCACTATACCCATTTGAATTATTGGTGTGTCAGTTAAGCACAGAACAATTATTTGTGGGCCCAAAACTTAAGTTTGTCGTTAAGGTATAGCGAGTTGCAATACTGCGCTATATATATAATGGTTCCCATTTTTTTTCCACACATTTTGGTTCTTTGAGTTCAAATGAACCATATTTTGGTTTCGGACTCTGAAAATGTGTGCTTTCCCTTTCATCTTCGGTTCACCCAATTATTTTGCTTTTCTTACGTCATTTGCACAACAATCGTTCTTCTAAGGAAAATTTTATTTGTGTCTCATACAACTGACACTAGTTGTATGAGGCACCTTTTTCGTCTCACAATTTTGTAGACCTGAATTTTTGTGGACCCAAAAATATAAGATTGGGGTCCACAAATTTATGAGATAAAAAAGAGTCTCGCATTGAGTTGTGTGAGGCACACAATAAAACTACTTTTCTTCTAATATGTATTCATCGTATAACTGTCAGCGTGTTAACCGACGCAGCGTAATCCTAGGTGAGAATATCGAGGAAATGTGTGTCTGCACTCTCCAGAAGAATCTGCCACTTGTCATACTATACCTCTGCTCTCGCCTTCACCAAAACGATTTTTGCTTTTGCTACCTTACTTCTTATTCTTAGCATCTACTCTATATATATGCCTTGCCCATCATTTGCATATTTTCATCTCATTTTTTTCTCTTAGTATTTAATCTTCTTCTTTAATTTCTTGTGGCTGGTAATATAATCAACTCCAAAAGAGTTGATTTTTTGGTTAAGAAAAGAAAAAGAAAATGGCAAGTAATTTGACACTCACGGGGTTTTTGAAACATATTGCTGCAAAATTCCCTACCCATCGGGCTATATCTGTTTCGGGAAAATTTGATGTCACACATGCAAGGCTTTATCAACTTATTGAACATGCAGCTTCTTAACTTGTTGCTGCTGGTGTTAATCCCAGTGATGTCGTCTCTCTTACCTTTCCCAATACCATTGAGGTATATTTAAGCTGATGAAAAAAATTTATACTGTAAATGTATATGATTAAATACACACATATTTGTCAACTGGTTATAAATTACATTAAATTTGATTGATATAATCAGAATGTGCCTCTAATTGTATTAACAATTAATTAATATTTGGAATTTTGTTGCAGTTCGTGATTATGTTTTTGGCTGTAATTCGAGTTCGAGCCACAGCAGCGCCACTAAATTCAGTGTACACGTCCGAAGAATTCGAGTTCTATTTATCGGATTCTGAGTGCAAACTGTTGTTAATTGCAAAGGAAGGAAATGAGGCAGATGAAGCAGAGGCAACCAAGCTCAATATCCCTCAAATTGTTGTAACTCTGCCCCATTCCGACTCTGATGTCTCTCTCATCCCGAGTAGTCTGCAATCAGATTCTGAATCGGTTTCTAAGATTGTTAATGAACCATCCGATGTAGCACTTTTTCTCCATACTTCAGGCACCACGAGCAGACCAAAGGGTGTTCCCCTGACACAACACAACTTAGTTTCATTTGTGAACAACATCAAATCGGTTTACAAACTCACTGAATCGGACTCTACAGTTATTGTGTTGCCACTCTTTCATGTTCATGGATTAATTGCAGGTAAATGTCACAAAATCAATCCATTTTTTAGTAACCATCGAGTCCAATCTGTCAAAGTTTAAATGAGTTGAGTTAATGATGGTTGATTTTACACAAATAGTGACTTAAATTATTGTGTCAAAAGAGATCAAGATAGTGTAACTTGACCGGTCAAAATGCAACTCTAATCTAAATAAAGGATAAAACAAAATATCGAGATTGAGAATTATGTAAATTTTTGAAGAACTTAAGACATTAGATTTCACCTCTTTTTTCGAAAACTAGAACAAAAAGGAAGGAGAAAGTTGATCATTCTGAACATGTTGGATTATGGCATGTTAATTGGCGCATCTTATTTTGATCGAAGCAAACTTTGAATATGTTAGAATTATGACTTGTTTATTGATTGGACCTATTTTAACCTGCCCAAGTTTGACGCAGTTAGCCTATTTGTCATATGTAATTGTAGGGTTACTGAGCTCACTTGGTGCTGGAGGATCCGTGACACTCCCTGCATCTGGGAGATTCTCTGCTTCATCTTTCTGGTCAGATATGAAAAATTACAATACCACATGGTACACTGTCGTGCCTACCATTCACCAAATCCTATTGGACCGCCACTTCAGCAACCCCGAGTCTTCTTACCCGAAACTCCGGTTCATTAGGAGTTGTAGTGCTGCTCTAGCACCCTCTATACTGTCTAGGCTAGAAGAAGCATTTGGTGCACCTGTTTTAGAGGCATATGCAATGACAGAGGCCACACATTTAATGTGTTCAAATCCATTACCTGAAAATGGCCCACATTTGCCAGGCTCAGTAGGAAAACCTGTGGGTCAAGAAATGGCAATATTGGATGAGAATGGTGTGGTACAAGGGCCTGATGCTAAAGGAGAGGTTTGCATTAGGGGTCCAAATGTTACTAAAGAGTACAAGAATAATCCTGAGGCTAATAAATCTGCTTTCCAGTTTGGTTGGTTTCACACTGGAGATGTTGGCTACTTGGACACTTATGGATATTTGCATTTGGTTGGAAGGATCAAGGAATTGATCAACCGTAGAGGTATGTTATTTTTACTTTGTAATAAATTCTTTTTCGTAATCAGTGTGATTTTGATCTTCTATTAGTCTCTGAGCCGAGGGTCTCTCGGAAACAGCCTTTCTACCCCTCCGGGATAGGGGTAAGGATGGCATACACTCTGCTCTCTCTCCAAACCCCACTGGTGAGATTTTTATTGGGTTGATGTTGTTGTTTGTTGTTGATTTTGATCTTCTATTAAAGAGCTTCTCTTGAATGCATGATGATTGCATTAATGTTTATTGATTGGTATTGGTCAAGGGTGTAAATGCTTTCTTGGATATTATGTTTTGATTCTTTTTTACTAAAAAAAAACATTATATTCTTTACGGAGTTAAACTAGTTATTTTTGGCTTAAAGCATTAAACTCACCGGCCAAATGCCGAAAAATATTTTTCTGAAAAATATCTTACAGCTAATCTAATGGAATAGTTGGTTTCTGGAAGAAGAGTTAGCCGTAAGCCGATGAATCTTGAGATTGGTATAAATTTAACAAGTCCAATGTATTAAAATCTATGGACCATCTCATGAGCTGTTTTCTGGTGTGTAATTTTCCATTTTACAATTTCAGGGGGAAAAATATCACCTATTGAAGTGGATGTAGTCCTTGTTTCTCATCCTAATATTGCTCAGGCTGTTGCTTTCGTGGTTCCTGATGATAAATATGGTGAAGAGGTAAGAAAATGACCCCCATTCTATGTCTCATTGTCCTACTTGCATAATTGAAGGGACTTAATTTGTTTGTTTCAATCTCTATGCATTTCATACGAGCGATGTGAACTTTTTATTTTCTGATAGACATCTATTTTTCTGTGTCGGGTTAATATTTGGGAAAAAGCATAAATACCCGGATTTTCAACCACACACTTTATCTTTACGGTAATCCTATTATCCCCTAAAGTATTTTTAAATGGAATAAATATCACCCCAAACTAGACAATCAAACTCTTGACAAGTGATGAAGTACACGCGCTGCCACATGTATTTTAGTATTTTTTTTGTTCTTTCTTCTTTTGCTTATCCTTTTTTCTTATTTCTCATTATTCTCATTTTTTTTGGTTATTTCATTCACTTTATTTTTGTTTTGGTCACCGGCGGTATAAAATAGTGGTTGGAATTTCAAGAACACCATTTTTTCTGGCGAATTTTTTTTCCCGCCGACAGATTTTTATCCCGATCTGAGTATATTTTGCTTTGCTTATGAATAGATCTTTTTGAGAGTTTAATTTGTGTGTGAAAAGGATAGAAAGAGGAAAAATAAAAACAGAATAAATGGAAGAAAAACGGTAAGATAAAGTCGTCGATGAATGAATATCCGTCGGAATTAGAGAAAAAACAAAAAAAAGAAGTAAAAGAAAAAGAAAAAGAAAAAGGAAAAGGAAAACGAAAAGGGAAAAAAGTGGTAAAAGCAACAAAAAAAATCTAAAAATTATTTTTTCTTGCTTCTCACTCTCCTTTGAGAGTGAAATACACACGCTCTGCCACGTCAGCTTTAAGAATGCAAATAATTCTACTTTAAATAGTTTAGGGGTAATAAAAACCCCGCAAAGGTAGAATGTGTAGTTAGGAATCCGGGTATAGGTCAGGTGGGTACTTATGCATTTTCCCATTAATATTTACTGGTGTCTAATTCAGTTGAATTCATTTTCACAGATAAACTGTGCAGTTATTCCACGAGAAGGGTCAAAGATAGATGAAGCAGAGGTCGTGGGATTCTGCAAGAAAAATCTGGCAGCTTTTAAGGTCCCAAAAAAGGTGTTTATGACTGATTCTCTTCCAAAAACTACAAGTGGTAAAATTCAACGACGACTTGTAGCTGAGCACTTTCTTGCACAGATCTCAACTGCTAAACTGCCCAAGTTTGGAGCTTAAATATATAGTTGGGCCTCTGCAATTGCTGGCACAACTAAATTGTCTATCTACTAGAAAGTTTTTTTTTCAGGCTACTAAAAATATTGTTAGACTACAAAATTTTCGGGGCGTTATTTTTCAATAGTAGGCTATTGTTTTTGGTAGAAGTATTAAAAGTTCTTTTCTTTGTAGAAGTCACTATTAAACAGTGATATTTTTACAATGAATTGGTTCTGGTCTTTTTGTTTACCCTAAAAGTTAGATAACAATTCAACTTATAATGTGGTTTTAAGAATATATGATTTTACCTAATAGTAATGGATAAATATAAAGATGAACAATGGGAACTGACAAAAAAATAAAGCAAACAGGCTTTGCAACATAATTAAGCTCTCGAGCTTGTATGCCATCGAACATATTAATGCCAGAATGGTAGAGGATATAGCAAGATGATGAACAAGAATGTAAGCTAGGAAATGTTATATTGTTTTGACATTCGTGAATGTAAGATGTCTACAAATGGTGGAGACTCCTCTCTATATAGTAGAGGAATCCTAATTATGGTATAACTCTAATTACAGAAGTAAATCCCTTGATTAATCTAAACAATCACCCTTGATTTGATTTGTTACGGGATTTCTGCCGAGTTCTTCGACCGGTTACGGATATCTCACATTTTCGTTAATGTGCTTCATTCGAAGTCGGTCATATATGATTTCGATCGATGTTGGCCTCGATCTCGATAAGTACCTCGATTCTCAAGCTTGATACTTTATCTTCGTGCTCTGACCTGATCTCGATTAAATGGCAAAATCGGGCAAGCCCAATTCTAACCGTATACAGATAGTCCCCTCATTTCTTGGAGTATAATGAGAAAAAACGAACTGAGCCTTTCGATTTTATACTTCGACCAGTTATGACGTCACCCTTGTGACGTAAGCGACAGAAACGACCAAAGCATTGCATCGGTACAGTTCCCAAGATCATTAAAGAGCGTCAGTTGATGGTCGGCCACTAGTGCCTTTCAACCGTCGCCGTGAATCCTTAAATAGGTCTTCTTCTCACTTCTTTAAACTTTACTTTGAATTTTTCTTGCACTAATCTTTAAAATCTTTCTAAGTTTTTCAAGTCTTTCTACAACTCTTCAAAGTTCTTCACATCTAATTAAGCCCCTCCGTTCTTGCACGGTTTCTAGGCCTTGTTACCAACCTTTCTTCAAAACTACAAATCTCATCTTCCTGTTTCTCTGATTCCGTATAAAAATGGCAAAAACATCAAAAATTGTTCCTCAAAAAGAGAAAGCTTCTTTATCGCGGTCGGCCGGTGATAAAACGCCAGTGGAGCCACGCATCGAGGAGTGTATTCTCGGGGTGTGCGATCTTACTTTCGATTTCAAAGTTGAGAAACCTTCATCAGTCCCTGGCCAACGTGAGCCAATGTCGCGATATATATATGCTCGATTATTGAGTGCGATCTTAAGCAGGTGAAGAAAGATTACCATTGGGAAGGCAAAGAGGTGATGATTCCGACCCCCGAAAATGACATTACTACTTATGTGAAAGGGTTCTTAAGTGTTTACACTTACCCTTTTACAATGGGTCCCGTCAATCCTGTTATCCTTGATTTTTGCTGCCAATACTGAATAACTCTATGACAGATTCATCCTTCTTTCTAGCGCATTGTCATTTTGCATTGATTTTTCGTGAGCAAGGTCGAAGGGATGCCTTTTACCCTCGACCATCTCATCAGATTGTACAACCCCCATCTCTATCGAGGCAGATTATTAAGGCTTCAGCGTCGGACTACCAAGGTGCTGTTCTAGAGCATAGACGAGGACAAGGATCGAGGATGGATAGGCCGGTTGGTCAGAGTGAGGACTTCCGACATAATCCCGGTAGAGAAGATGTCATTCCCTCGAAGAATGAAACATGAAGCGTGAGTACAAATCCACCTATAGCTTCTGTTTTGTTTCTTTTGCCTTTTCTTATTGACATATTTTCCTATGATGCAATAGTTTCTTGGGTGTCTGTTGCAATCTTGAACCTTGAGGGCTGGGTTTGGAAGCTGGCTTCGACCTCTTCGTATGTTGAACGCTCGTGGCGCAATTTGGAAAAAGGCTGATGGGAGGCCAAAAATCACGGTAAGTTTATTTACTCGAGTGCTCTTCTCTGAAATGTTTCTTTTTTATTCCTACTTGATTTCCTTTCATACAGGTCTCGGAGACAATGTTGCCATGATGCCACAGTCTGGGAAGGAGGAGAAGGCCTCGAAGCCGGCCAAGGATAAGAAGAGGAAAAGGGTCTCGCCCTCCGATACTCCAAAGCTCAAGCAGGTCGAAGAAAGATATCGTCGCCCTTCCTACGGATGTAGTTCAGCGGCTACGATATGAAGAAGAGGAGAATGAAGATGCCGCCTTCGAGCTGGTGGATCGAAAGAGGAGCGTCGAAGTCCCAAAGGCCGCTGAGCCGGTGATGAACAAAGAGGTTCAGCCTCGGACCGAGGGGATCTCAGAAGACGGCCCGAACAAAGTCCCTTAGTCGTCGGAGGCCGAAGATGCCTCCCATCGTGACGGGTAATTAGTGGACGTACCTGAAGTGGCTAGTTCTGAAACCCTTCGAAACAAAGAGGACCCTCCAAGTGAATTGCTTGGGGGAATAAATGTTGATGATTTGCCGCCCCTCCTCACATTTTTCGAGGGGCAACTTCAGGAAGCCTAGGCCATGGAGACCCCCGATGTGGAAGGACGTTTTCCACGGTTGGTTCATGGGAGTCGAAGATGCTTCCAATCTGGGTGATGCATCGAGCATCTTCGATGAGGCCCATCGACTCCTAAGTCAGGTAAGCCTTAGCTCCCTTTATCAATACTACTTTCGCCTTCGTTTCCTCTTGCCCAATTTTATTTGTTTCTTCATAAGCCTTGACACTTTATCGAGAAGAGTTTTCTAATTCCCCGGCATAGTTGAACCGGTGTGAGGCTGATCTGAAGAGGATCATGGAGGAGAGAGATGCCCTCAAACTCCTTAGTGGGCAAAAAGAAGAGGAAATCAAGGTCCTACAAGTCGAATTGGCCACAGCCCACAAAGAGAAAACCGACCTAATTGAGCAGGTAATGAAAAAATTTGTTATAAGTGTGATGTATCAGTTCGGGGATGACAACTAATACTTAGATCCTGCAGGTTCAGCAAAAGGCCGAGAAAATCGAGCAACTTCGCGAGGAGGCCAAGATTAAGGAGGCAGAGACTTTAGGGTGGAAACATAACATGGACCGCCTTGCCTCGGAGAAAGAGGCTGCTCGAACTCAATTGTCATCGGCCGAACGTCAGCTCCAAATCATGAAGGAGGAAACTCGACCCGAACCAAGAAAATCAAGGAGCTTGAGGCTCGTTTGGCCTCCGAGATTGCAAAGGCCACATCTGAGAGAAAAAGCAAAGGATGATGTGGAGGCGGTCATCGTCATGAACCGAGCTGATGTTGAAGCTACTCAGGCTCGAGTAAAGGAAATTTCCGATGTTGCTCAGGTTCGAGCATTATGTATTTCTGAGCATGCCAAATGCTAATCTAGGAAAGAGACTCTCGAGAAGATACATGCTCGTGGCTTTGACCATGTCGTCGAGATCGAGAGTGCAAAAGAGCTTGAGACTGAAGCTAAAGCGTTACTCTCTTTCGATGATGATGATTCCGGGAGCATGAATGGATCCGAAGGTGGTGAAGATGAAGATGAAGCTCCCGGGGAGAATTAGGCACTTAGAAATTTTTCTTCTTTGACCCTCTTTTTTTTGGTAAGACCCTGAGTGGTCCTTGTAAATATTTTTGCATATATGAAAAAGCCCTTTTCTTTCCAACCTGTGTCCAATTCCTATTTTGTGAAAACTCTGTTTTGATTTTTGCCTTGAGATAATTTTGATATACTTTATATCTTTTGAGAATTTTAACTCACTTCGTTGCCTTGAAAAAATTTTGTCAAAGTCAGATTAGTATAGTCTCTGTAATCAAGTGAGTACTTGCTCGAACTCGGATTAGAAAAAAGAACCCTTAGGTTTCAGTTGAGTGAGGATGGACTCTCAAACTCAACTATATAATGGCCCTTAGGCTCTTGATTGAGCCGATATAGCCATAAAATAGTGGCTCTTTCCCTTTTCGTCTTAAAAAATTTAATCATATAAAAATTTGTTATGCCTTAGCACAAGATAAACCTGTACCCATTAGGATTCAATGTTATCGAAAACCTTTTACTTTGTTATGTCTTAGCATAAATTTGTTCGAGAATTCGAACAAATTGGTACCCCTTAAGGTTTTTGAGGGTTGATGTTATCAAAACCCTTTGTAACTTTACCAAGGGTAGCCTTTTTTAACCAGTTATATTGATAGTTTGTATGGGTCCACCAAGTCTTAGAGTACCTGGTCCTCTACAAGTTTCTGCTGAGAGCACTTAGTAAAGCAGTAAGTAAATGAGGTAGAGGATTTTTACGTGGAAAACTCCTGCATAAGGGGATCAAAAAACCACGACCTACACCTGTAGGATTTTAACTTTACTAACTTGTAATCTTACCTATTACATGCCACTTTACAATACTTCCGATTGCAAAGGATTTACTCAACTAACTTGTGGTACCTTTACCACAAGCCACTTTGTGACTATCCTAGTTACAAAGGCTTTTTCTAACTTATGGTGCTATCACCCCAAGCCACTTTGCAATTCTACAATTACAAAGACTTTTCTTTATGACTAAATCTAGTCACAACCTAAACTCAGCGAGTTTGAGGATTTACAAGAGGACTCCTAATCAGTATGCTTCTAAGTAAGCGATTTAGGAAATATAGTAAGTACAATAACAAGGTTACAACTCAACTAGGACAACAACAATCAATCTTTTAGGAACTGGTCTGTAGTGGCGTTCAACCTTGTTCTTCAAGCTTGAGAGGATAATGAGTTTTCTATTTTTGCAAAAGCTTGAATGAGAAACAGAAACCTTCCAGTGATGTCTTTGTATGAAGCTTCATCGGGTACATCTTGATCACATCACTTGATGTGATGTGAGTGCTTTGTTTGGTTAGAGAGTAAGTGGGCTGACAGTGTATTGCAGTGCGGCAGAAACAGTGCCGTAAGTCACTTCAATTCCAGCTGTGTTCACATGACTTTGTACTGCTACATAGGAACCACAGGAGCACCAGGTCCTTGATTGGTTCCTAGCTCCTAAATTTGTAGCAGTTCATCCTTAGCTGGAATCCGTTTAAGTTTGCAGCAATCCAAGTAGGCCAGGTTCCCTATCTGGTTCTTATCAGTAAGTTTGTTAGATCATCAAAATACAAGGCAAAAGTATTTAAGATCTATCAATTTCTCCCTTTTTGATGATGACAAACTTAAACAGTTATAAGTTCATAATTAAGGCAACAGAGAATAGTGTCAAAGAGTTCCCCCTAAGACGATGTCTATCTTTTTCAATTTACATATATAAAGAACCAGTTCCCCAACGTGATTCCCCCTGAGTCCATATTAATCTTTAATTTTCCCCTTTTTGGCATCATTAAAAAGAATAAAAGCACAAAGAAGTCCAGCCAAGCTAACTCATGCCACATATGTGCACACTAGCATGAGAAAGAACAGAACGCAAAGAGAAAGTAATAGACAAAATAAAAGAGGATTTAGATTAATTATAGTTTCATATGCCCATTCCTTTGAAAATGGAAGAGGCATCATTTGGACTTGATCACGGGAGCAGTAGTAGTAGTACATCCCAACCACAACGAAAAAAAACAATAAAAAAACACCCATCAATCATCAACAGAAAAAAAAAGAACACATCCAAATAACTGGTCACTGAGGGGAAACTTATGGGGCACTAGGAGGAAAAGGCTTGGAAGCAGCGGCAAGTGTCTGGAGAACAAGGTCTATTCGGGCATTTCCCGACTTTTGCTCGTTGAGCAGTTCGGCTTTCAGGTTCTCAACTTGCGCCCTGAGGTCAGCATTTTCTTGATTCAGACGGATAACGTCATCATTCGACATGGGAACCGCTCAAGCTTGATGGCTTTCCAGGATGGCATTCCTGGCTTCAGTCGACGTATCTACTCAGCTGTGCTATTTTGGGCATTGATGAGCTGAGACACAGTTGAAGTGCTTCCTACACCCCCATACTTCTCAATACACTCGCACTCTTCCAAGGTTATCTGTGAGAATGTCTGCTTACGGGTCCATACTTTACCTGTTCCCAACGGAACCTCAAAGTATTTGAACACTTGCATGAGCAGGAATCCATAGGGAAGCCCGTGATTGCCATCCTTGAAATCAGCCAATTTCTGCATGTGCTCAATTATTATGGCAGGCAGACTCACAGGGTTGAAACCGTCCAATTGCTCCATTAAGAATAAATCAGATTTGGAAGTGATAGATCTCATTTCTGCTCGAGGCAACAGGACTTTGTTCACCAGTTCAAACAACAACTGGTAGACGGGAAGCAGTGCTTTCTTATGAACATGGTCCCCCTTCTTATTAGAGTTATCTTTCATGACTGCATTTTGGAAGTTGTATTGACAAACATCTCTCACACTAGACACCCCAACAGTAGGAACCTGCAGAATTTCCCCAAGTAATTTGACGTCAAAGACAATATCCACCCCATTTACTAAAGCACGCACATGGTCAGTATCCACTGGAAAGAGACTGGCGAAGAAGCTCTTGACCTCCTCCTCATACACTTTAGGAGCATCAATGTAGAACAGATACGTCCATTGCTGAAACTCCACCATTTCTAGAAGCTGATGCATTCCTGCCATCTCAGAGATTGTTGGGTCAAACATGTGACCCAGCAAAACCTTTTGATGCCTTAGTTGCTCAGATCCAAGGCAGACGTCACTTCTAGCTTTCTTCCCAGAACTGGGTTCTTCAACTGTTTTTCATTTGCGTTTCCTATGCTTTTCTCCACTAACTTTACCTTTCCCCTTGGACTTGACAAGAACATCTTCATCACTCACTGCCTCCTTTGTCTTGGACTTGAAAGTAGATCCGTTTTCTATGGAGACAGACTCAACCTTTTTCGAGGACCTCCTCACAAGGGAACCAGGTTCCTCAGGGGTTCCTTCATCCACCACAATGACATGGACAGCTTCATCACTTACTGGGACACCATTCTTTACCAACTTTCTTCTTTTCTTTTAACTACTTTTCTTGCTCTTTTGAAGTGCAGAATCATAGGCTGCTTTGAGTTGAATCCTGGTAGTAGGTCGCTTACTTTCAGACTCAGGAGTGGTGACAACCCTGCGCCGACTCAAGAATACATCTAGGGCCAGATTGTCCTAGTCTTCTTCATCAGTAGACCTCATTTCTGGTGCTTGAATTTCTATGGGCACAGCATTGAAATCAGGTATAGCACTATCCTGGGGATGAGAGTCCTGACCTGGGTCCTCCGGAGAGGGATCAGGTTCCTCATGAGATACCCCAGTAGTGTATACTGATGCATCCTCTTCAACAGCCAGAAGGGTCCCTTCTACCCACATGCTTTGTGACTCTTGTCTCTGAGAAATAACTTCATGCAGTATGCCATTCGGGATATGATAAACACAGTCTTTTCTTCTTCAACATGTGCTTCCACGACCATGGAGTCGATGGTAACGATGGTGGAGCCTTTTGTGAAGTCAGTATTTTCACCTTGTTTTCCAATTAGGGTTTTACTGGTGTGGGCATCAGATGATGTTGAGGACGGAACAGTGGTTTCAGGAGTTTCAGAGTAGGGAGGAGGTTGGGAAACTAGGGAAGGTGTGATTGTAGTAGTGGAGGTGATAGAGGGTGACACGGACTTAGTGAAGGGGAGAGGTTCCATGGATAGGTCGGAGGTTTTCTCAGCCATTGGAAGAGGAGGTGTGATGATCCTTCCTTTTTGGTGAATCTAGAATAGGGCTCATGGTTAGGAAGAGCAGACGAGAGGGGTTTTTAAATGGAGAGGACAATTATGAAGTGAGAAGAATAGGTAACGATTCTGAAACGGCGGTTGGGCGTGGAGAATCGTGACGTTTCAGAGGGAGATGGAACATTTTGAATTGAAGAGACCTGACAGCCGGATCTGAAAAGTTGATGACATGGCAGTTGTATTTTGTGCCTTTTAAGACGTGTATTAAAGGATGTACAAAACTACTAACCTTTAGTACAAGAACCTGGTTCTTGAGAAACATTTTCTTCAAGCCCTCCTTCCCCTTTTTTTTAAAAGAATTAATCTTTTTTTATCAGTCATGTACTGCATCTACTTCTTCTATACTCATCATGCATGTTTACCTGCAACGGTATTGAAGTGAGTTAGGCAGGACCAGAAAACACTTTGAACCTATTATTTCTTAATAACTCTAGCCAACTCAAAAAGGGATCAGGTTCTTAGTTTGGCCTCAACAGTCCCAACTTTACTCTGTTTCTTTTGAACTGTTCCCTACTTAGTGCCTTGGTAAAAATGTCTGCAATTTGATTTTCAGTGTTGTAGAACTTCATGCATATCAACCCTTTCTCCACATTATCTCTCAGAAAATGATGCCTCACATCAATATGTTTGGTCCTTTTATGTTGGACTGGATTCTTTGCCATGTTGAGTGAACTGGTGTTGTCACATAGAAGAGGCACACTCTCAGTGAGAACTCCAAACTCCTCCAGTTGTTGCTTGATCCACAGAAGCTGAGCACAACAGGATGTTGCAACCACATATTCAGTTTCAGCTGTTGAAAGAGCCACTGAATTTTACTTCCTTTTACCCCAAGAGATAAGACATGATCCTAAGAAGTAAGCCATCCCAGAAGTACTTTTTCTGTCCACAAAAAAACCTACATAGTCTGCATCAGCATACCCAATTAGATTAAAATTGTCACCTGATGGATAATATAGCACCAGGTCCTGCGTGCCTTTGAGATATCTCAGTATTCTTTTGGCAGCCTTCAAGTGAGATTCCTTGGGGTTTGATTGAAACCTCGCATACAACCCCACACTGAAAACAATATCAGGTCGACTGGTAGTGAGATAGAGAAGAGACCCAATGATGCCTTTATACATTGTTTGATTCACAGGAGATCATGTTTCATCCATGTCCAGTCGAGTGGCAGTTGCAATTGGAGTGTCTATCACCTTTGATGCTTCCATGTCAAACCTCTTCAAGAGTTCCCTGATGTATTTTTGCTGACAGATGGAAGTACCTTTTGGGGACAGTTTTACTTGAACACCCAAGAAGAAATTTAATTCCCCCATCATGCTCATTTCAAATTCACTCCCCATAATTTTTGCAAATTCTTCACATAGAGAGTCAGTTGTTGCTCCAAAGATGATATCGTCGCGCCCCCTTTTTCTGGCGAAATAGAGCTTGTGACATTTGGGAGGACAACTCGTTCCCTTTTGGGAATTGGGTTTTGGAATTTAAAGATTCGCCATCTAATGATTAAGTGCATTAGGACACTAAGAAGGGTTTGAGTTTGAAGAACCAGAGTTTGGGTAAGGGCTAGAAATTATCTCGAGGGGAAGGTGTTAGGAACCCCTTAAGATCCACTAGTGTGGTTCCCGGCCATGTTACAATTATGACTTCACATAATCAAGTAAGCAATTAAGGGCCTCAAATAGAAGGGGATTTTCATATATTATTACAAGAAAATTGAAAGTTTGGAGAGAATAAGGAAAGCAGAAATAGTTCGGACAATAAAACAAGTTAAAAGAGAGGGGTTCCTAGGTTTACAAACAATATGGATCACATCAATGCAATACCCGGCAATCGCTCCTCGGAAGAGGGGTTGCACGTGGTATTAGCGCACCGGTCATCATATTCATATCTACCCTTCTCATCCCGTTAAGGTATTAAAGCGCGGAATAGTATCATTACTTATTGCATCCTAGTACCCACCCCAATCCTATCAGTCCCGGAGGCATTTGGGACTACTAGTCCTAAAGGTAAGGGAAATTTAGCTTTTCAGAGTTTTAAAAGGATAAAATTCTAGGGCGACAATCAAAACATATAAGGCAGGTATGGGAGAACACGTAACAGTTAACGGGCTCAAACAAGCCTTCTCATTTAAAGAGACAATTGGCTAGCATGACTTACAAGTACTGGTTATGGTCTGAATTAAATTAAAGCGTAGGATAGGCTAATTCATCACATATTTCTCAGATGAGGAGTTCGAATTAGCCTTCCCTGGTTGTAATTTATCAAAGACTGATGCAGTTAATCAATTATCTACTGGCTTGCCTAGGTGAAACTTATAGGCATGATATCTAACAGTGCTTACTCCGATTTTAAAGAAGGCTTACTGATTGCAGAAAACACATAAGTTCTGCAAATATTAAATGACATTACCACTGATTGTAGACTTGTAGATGAAATAAACGAATTAGATTCAACTGGTTACAACTATAGGCATGACTTCTAGGCGTTGTTGATTTTAAGACGATTATGAAAATGCAGGAGTCCTATAGACATGGTATCTAGAATGAAACATATTATTACTTAACCTATAACTGTTTTCCTAATGATAGATGTAAAAATGTAGAAGTTCCTAAGACCTATAGTCATGATTTCTATATGCAAAAGTGTAGAAACTTATAGGTAGGATTTTTATATGATATGCGAAAGTGTAGAAATTATAGGTAGGATTTCTATATGACATGCATGAATGAAGAAAACTTATAGGCAGGGTTTCTGATGTAGAAATGTAGAAAACTTATAGGCAAGATTTCTATATGATATGCGAAAGTGCAGAACTTGTGAATAGTAACGCCTATGAGCATGTTGTCTACACTTTGCATACATAAGTGACCCTCCCCTTTTCACTAGAACCCCATAAGTTATTACAACATATTACAGACCAGAATGAATTAAGAAAAGTAAAATTACATCAGGAATTAAGCTACAACCAAGGAGCCTAATTCAGACTCAATGTCCAGCAATATGAGGTGAACCAACTTCTAGGATTAGGTTTACAAAGCCTTCTCTTATTTGGTATGTGTCAAAGTTCCTCAAGAGCCTCAAATGGACTCCGAGCAGTGCTTACAACCCAAACATATTGCAGAACTAAGAGCATAGTGCTGTGTGGAAATGCCAACCCTCAGATGTCCAAGTTCGGAGGGAACTCAAAGTCCCAAAGCAAGGCTCATAAGAGGGGGGCAGAACTTAGAATCTAAGAGTAAGTGTAAGTGCATAGAGGGGGAATTAGGGAGAGCCATGGCAGGCTGGTGATCATGCCCAGCAATCAGGAGTGTTGGCACACCCCTAGCTAGCCTATTAGCCACATTTTGAGAGTTAGGATCCATTGAGGATCAGGTTTAGATCTAAGCAGCAATTTGGATGCTATCAGGACATGAACCTTAACTCAAACACATAGAAGGGAGTGGGGTATAGGGGGTTCATAACAAACAGCAGATGCAAAGAGAGAGTAGCATTCTCAATACAGAACATGAACAGCAAAGTAGACAGGAGTGTAGCAACTGTAAAATAAACATATAGGGATGGTGCTGAAATCGAAATTAAGGCATACCAGTTTCAGGGAAACAAATAAGTGAAAGCTGAAGTCTTGTAAACCAAATTGCAAGCAAACAGTACAAAAGATCTCAGATGAGAGTAGAGTATTGAAAGAGTATTGTATTTGAGAGGTGTGTGTGAAGTATTGAATTCGAAGTGTTGAACTGAAGGTTCAATGTGTCTAACTGCAGAAGAGTCGTGCCCCTTTTATAATGCAGAAAACAAGTAAGAAAAGGTAAGGGAATAGTTTGCAATCAATCACATAGAATCTCCCTTCAGTTAAGGGATTCTGATTTCAAACGGGTAGAAGACAATTAAGGAAAGAATTGGATTAAAATCTTTTCTAAAGTAACACAAGAAGGGCAAATACATAGAAACTATATAAGGAAAGAGTTTGATAGCAACACGGTTTGTGCAAATAAGGAAAGGCAATCAATCATCAGCCAGTAAAAATCAGAAATTAAGTTTTGGTATGAATGAATCCAATTAGAAAAGGTGAAGAAAGGTTTAATTAAAGAAAATTAGTAACAATCAATCGAACCTTATTAAAAGGAATTCTGAATCAATCACAAATTGGCAAAATCTCTTTTGAAGGAAGAATTCCCCATATATAAAGCATACAGACATGTCAAACAAGAAAGAACTGTCATGATAATTAGAAAAGAGTCTAACATAGAAAGGTTCAAAATCATAAGCAAAGGGATACAAGTCTAGTTTGTAGACTCATAATGAGTCTGAGAGTCCAGGGTCCCAAAGTAGAACCCTAATCCGAACACAAAATCAAACTTGCCAAAGAAAACCCCAAATCCTAGGGCTTCCACTTGAATCAGACACAGAGGTGAGAAGCCAAGCCATTGAAATAGACTCAGAGGACTCTTTCAGAGACTCATGAGAACCAACATACATGATAGCAGGTTTGAAACAACAGAGTGAAAAAAGTTGACTTAAAGAGCATAAAGAACATGTTTAAGAAAAGTCGAAACTTAAGCAAGTTCAGGAGAGAAGAAGGGTGATATAAGCTTAAGAAACAGTAGTAATACATGCTTGGAACCCCAACAAGAGTCTAGTTAAACAAACAAAGTTAAAGAACTTAGCAAAAAACACATATAGTAAGAGAATACTAGAAAGTATAGCAAAGAACATGTAGGAAAACATAACAAATATTAACATGCGAGCCTACTCTAGAGGCACAATAGAGTACAAAGGTACAGAAGAGTCATGTATAGCAGAAAGAAAGGTAGAAAAATAACGCCTGCATGGTAAAACATAGTATAGGCAAAGACACATAAAGAAAAGAAAAAGGAAGAATTAGAAAGACGTTTTGAAATCCTTTCGAAAACCCTAAATCAAAGACAAACGATTTTGAAAAGAACATTTGGGAAAAATACTTTAAAAATCAAGTACAGCACAGATACATCATAGATCTAAGAAAAATACACAGAGAAAAACCTGGAATAGCTTAGGGTTTTGGCGAAACCCTAGAAATGAGAAAGGCTTGGAAGAAGGTCTGATCTTGAGTCGGATGAGTTAGAATCAGGCTCCTAATGCTTGAATATGCCGGAGCATGGCCGGAGAAGCCATAGAACTGTAGATCTGAGAGGATCTGAAGGAGAACCATCGAGGACAGGCCTCGAAGCTTTGAAAACCCATGGTTTGATGGTGGAGGGGGGTGAGTACCAACCATCTATGGCCTGATAAGCCATGGATTCCGGTGAAAGGCGATTGAAAAGGGGTAGGAGGAGGCTAGGGTTCTGAAGAGTTTTGAGAGAGTTTGAGAGTTCAGAGGCAGCTGAAAGGTGGAAATGAAGGATTAGGGTAGGTCATTTGAGTTTAATTATGAAAGGGTGAATTATGGTCGTTGATATGTATAATCAACGGCCTAGATCTAAGAGGGTAGGTGGGAACCGGGTAGGGCCGTTTGGATTGGGTTATGGGTTGGGTCAAATAAAAAATGGGCCAGGACGGGCCGGTTGGGTTTAGGATTGGGTCAATTTAAGGACTAAAAAAATGAAATGGGGCTATATGTTAAATAGCCAGTTTTTCCTTTTATTTTATAAAAAATAGTAAAAATGATTTTAAAAGAAAATTAAAAGTACTAAGCCAATTAATAATATATAAATATTAATTTTAAAATACTTGAACCAATTATACAATTATAAAATGCTATTAATCTTAAAGTAGGCTAGAATTGCAATTATATGCAATTTAGTCTTTTAAATACCAAATAAATTTGTACAAATGTACAAAAAATTATCTTAACTATATTTTGGTATAAATATGGGAATAAAATAAATTATTCACCAAAATTGATGATTTTGGGAATAATTATGGATTTTGTACTGCTAAAATGGATAGTAAATTGATTTTAAAAACTCTTCAAAAAATTGGAAAAATACAAAAACACTTGGGTATGCTTATGTATGCATATATATGTCATTTTGAAAGTATTTTGTATATAAAAATATATAGAGAAAAATCGGGTATCAACAGTTGCCCCTCTTTACCCGGGAAGGATGAAAGAATTGCCTGGTAAAGATATGATGGCCAATTTTGACCGAATGAAAAGATTTGAAGAATTTTGACCGAGCTCTGGTTCCTGAGCTGTCTACATATCCCTGGTTTTACAGGAATCAGGCCATATGTAGTTCAGGATCCATTGGCGGAATATGTCGATGGAGATTTCGAAAAGCGGATGCGATGTTCGGGTTGAGAAGGATGGTCAGAGTCTGATATGCTGCGGGAACTGGAGCGAGATCGCCCCTGCTGAGACGGTCGTTGCTAGCCGATTTACCTGCAAGTGAGCATACATTGTGCATAAACTTAAACGTGATGCAAGTTCCCATTGGACCATGAATGTTGTCCTTAGACGGTTAGGATGACGTCCTCAGACTATGACGTCCTGGGCCATGAAGCGTATGATAAAGGATTCTTAGGCTATGAAATGATGTTCTCGGGCTATGAGAATGATGCCTCCGAACTATGATGCCTTTGAATAATGATATACAAGAGCTAAAATGAGGTCCTCATGCCATGGCATGGCGTTCTCGGGCTATGCAAATGGTGCCTCCGAACAATGACGCCTTCGGACAATTTGGCGATCTTTCAGCCCATGAAATGCAGAAGGTGGTGATATTTCTGCCGATGCAAGACGTAAATAAAAGGTGGTGATATTTCAGCCGATGCAAGAGTGATAAAGTGGCGATATTTTCAGCCATATAGGGTGGAGAAAGTGCTTAGTCTCGGAAGGCAGAACAGTAGCCTTATGCAATTCAGAGCAATGCAGGATGGAGACAGTGTTTAATCTCGGAAGGCAGAAAGGAGCCTTATGCAATGCAGGGAATGCAGATGTAGGTAGAGCTTAACCTCGGAAGGCAGAAAGGTAGCCTTATGCAATGCAGGAATGCAGATGGAGACAATGCTTAGTCTCAGAAGGCAGAAAGGTAGCCTTATGTAATGCATAGAAATGCATATGAAGGTAGAGCTTAACCTCGAAAGGCAGAAAGGTAGACTTATGCAATGCAGGAATGCAGATGGAGACAGAGCTTAGTCTCGGAAGGCAGAAATGTAGCCTTATGCAAGGAGGAATGCAGATGGAGACAATGCTTAGTCTCGGAAGGCGGAAAGGTAGCCTTATGCAATGTAGAGAAATGCATAGGGAGACAGTGCTTAGTCTCGGAAGGCAGAAAGGTAGCCTTATGCAATGTAGGAAATGCAGATGGAGACAATGCTTAGTCTCGGAAGGCAGAAAGGTAGTCTTATGCAATGCAAGAAATGCAGATGGAGGTAGAGCATAACCTCGGAAGGCAGAAAGGTAGCCTTATGCAATGCAGGGAAATGCAGATGGAGGTAGAGCTTAACCTCGGAAGGCAGAAAGGTAGCCTTATGCAATGCAGGAAATACAGATGGAGGTAGAGCTTAACCTCGGAAGGCAGAAAGGTAGCCTTATGCAATGCAGGAATATATATGGAGACAATGCTTAGTCTCGGAAGGCAGAAAGGTAGCCTTATGCAATGCAGGAAATGCAGATGGAGGTAGAGCTTAACCTCGGAAGGCAGAAAGGTAGCCTTATGCAAGGAGTAAAGGGGCAAAATAATGATAGAAGTTTCTTAGCTGGTAGCGGATCGAGATATTGCGACTGCTGGGGATACTATATCTGTTGGGAGCACTGTGTGCAGATAGCAGCTATGAGTAAGTGCAACGGTTCTAAGAGTAATATTCCTGAGCAATGTGAGTCTCGTGAGTGAATAGTATATTTGATGATTTGGCAACTCAAGTGCCTGCATTCAAAGAAAAATCGTGAGTTTTGTAAAGAGGGGAGGTTAGTTCGTATTCCCGATGGCTCTGTTTGACCTGCTCGGCTCTATTCCGATGATATTAGGCGTATCATTGGGGTAGCGTTGCTAAACGAAGCAACTTTGGTAACAAACATGCATGATTTAGTAAATAAATGTGATAATAAATACATAATTAAGAATAGTTTTCTTTAGATGAACTGACGACTGCGACGTGGTTCAAGATACTGCAACTTCTCTCGCTCCGAAATTTTGAGGGTCCTCCTCAAAATTCTGTCCCAGTTTACTGGGTTGCTGCTTCCGACGGCCGCTTGCGTCGATTGGCTGAAATCAATTCTGAATTTTGAGGGTCCTCCTCAAAATTCTGCCCTAGTTTCCAATAGCGGGAGAAATGAAAATTTTATTGAATTATGACCGAACCTATAGGGCTGCCTACGTATCCCCTCTTAAACGGGAATCAGGTCAGGCGTAGTTCAAATTACATCATGTGAGGAAATCATAAAAGTCATACATAGTATCACTTCACTGCATCTAAATTGATCGGCTTCGGCCAAACATCACCGTCCATTTCCGCAAGTATGAGGGATCCTCCGGTGAGGACCCGGTGAACCATGTATGGACCCTGCTAGTTGGGAGAGAACTTCCCTTTGGCCTCCTCTTGATGTGGGAAAATATTCTTTAACACCAGCTACCCTGGTGTAAACTGTCTCAGCTTGACTCTTTTGTTGAAGGCTCTGGACATTCTGTTCTGATAGAGCTGACCATGGAAAACTGCATTCATTATTTTCCCATCTATAAGAGCTAACTGCTCGAAGCAACTCCTTACCCATTCTGCATCGTCAAGTTCTGCTTCCTGTATGATTCTCAAAGAGGGAATTTCTACCTTGGCGGGAATGACTACTTCTGTACCATAAACCAACATATAGGGAGTTGCCCGTTGATGTGCGGACTGTGGTGCGGTATCCCAATAAAGCAAATGATAACTTCCCATGCCACTGCTTATGCTTCTCTATCATCTTCCTTAGTATCTTCTTGATATTCTTATTGGCGGCTTATACAGCTCTGTTCATCTGAGGTCTATAAGCTGTAGAATTCTTGTGTTTGATCTTGAAGGTTTCACACATGGCTTTCATCGGTCGATGTTGAGATTGGAACCATTATCAGTGATGATTGACTCCGTAATTCCGAACCGACAAACAATACGGTTGCGGACAAAATCTGCTACCACTTTCTTAGTCACTGCTTTGTACGATGATGTTTCAACCCATTTGGTGAAATAATCAATTGCCACTAGAATGAACCTGTGCCCGTTTGATGCGGCAGGCTCGATAGGTCCGATAACATCCATTCCCCAAGCGGCGAACGGCCATGGCGAGCTTGTTGTAGTAAGCTCGTTTGGAGGCACCTTTATCATGTCTGCATGTATCTGACAGCGATGGCATTTGCGTACATACTGGATGCAATCCGTTTCCATAATCATCCAAAAATAACCACCTCGGAGTACTTTCTTGGCTAAGATAAAGCCGTTCATATGCGGACCGTAGGTCCCTACATGAATTTCCTCCAATAGCCTGGATGCTTCCTTTGCGTCGACACACCATAATAACCCCAAATCAAGAGTCCTCCTATACAGGATTCCTCCGCTATGAAAGAAGTTGTTAGATAATCTCCGAAGTGTGCGTTTCTGAGGAGGATTTGCGAGTTCTAGATATTCTCCTCTTGTCAAATATTCCTTGATATCATGAAACCAAGGGTTTCCGTCTGCTTCTTCTTCTACATGAGTGCAGTAAGCTGGCTGATCATAGATCTTTAACGGGATAGGATCAATGAAGTTCTGGTCTGGGTGCTGTATCATGAATGATAGGGTAGCCAATGCATCGGCAAACTCATTCTAAACTCTAGGAACATGTTGGAACTCTGTCTTTGTGAACCTTTTCCTCAATTCCTGTACATGATGCAGATAATGGAGTATCTTGGAGTTCTTGGTTGCCCATTCTTTTCGGACCTGATGTATAAGTAGGTCTAAATCTCCGATCACTAACAATTCCTGAATGTTCATGTCAATGTCCATCTTGAGCCCTAAGATGCAGGCTTCATACTTGGCCATGTTGTTGGTGCACGGGAACCTGAGCTTGGCAGATATCAGATAATGTTGACCGGTTTCTGATACTAGGACTGCTCCTATGCCAACTCCTTCGAAATTTGTTGCTCCATCGAAAAACATTCTCCTACCGTCATAGGATTCTGCAATGTCTTCTCATATGAAAGATACCTCTTCATCAGGAAAATATGTCTTTAGAGGCTCGTATTCCATCCACGGGATTTTCAGCAAGATGATCTGCTAGTGCTTGTCCTTTGATTGCCTTCTGAGTCACGTAAACAATGTCGAATTCACTCAGCAGGATTTGCCACTTGGCTAGCTTGCCAGTGGGCATGGGCTTCTAAAAAATATACTTCAAAGGATCCATTCTTGATATGAGATAAGTAGTATAGGAACAGAAATAGTGCCTCAACTTCTGAGCTACCCAAGTCAGGGCACAATAGGTGCGTTCCAATAGAGAATACCGAGCCTCGTACGGGGTGAAATTCTTGCTGAGATAATAGATGGCCTACTCCTTTCTTCCTGTTTCATCATGCTACCCCAGAACACAACCGAAAGCTCCATCCAATACTGTAAGGTAGAGTAATAGAGGTCTACCCGGATCGGGCGGGACCAAAACTGGCGGCGTTGACAGGTATTCCTTGATTCTGTCAAAGACTTTCTGACAATCATCAGTCCATTTGGTAGCGGCGTCCTTCTTCAACATCTTAAAGATTGGATCATAAATGACAGTGGATTGAGCTATGAACCGGCTGATGTAGTTAAGCCTTCCCAAGAAACTCATAACCTCTTTCTTGTTCTTCGGTGGTGGCAATTCTTGGATGGCTTTGACCTTTGATGGATCCAGTTCTATTCCTCAACGACTCACAATGAACCCGAGTAGTTTTTCGGCAGGAACCCCGAATGCACATTTGGCGGGATTCAGCTTCAAGTTGTACCTTCTTAGTCTGTTGAAGAACTTCCTCAGATCTTCCATGTGGTCATTGGCTCTCTTGGATTTGATGATGACGTCGTCTACATATACCTCGATCTCTTTGTGTATCATGTCATGGAAAATAGCAGCCATGGCCCTTATGTAGGTGGCCCCAGCATTCTTTAGCCCGAACGGCATCATCTTGTAACAATACATCCCACACGGCGTAATGAAAGACGCTTTCTCCGCGTCTTCCTCATCCATCCATATCTGATGATACCCAGTAAAACAATCAACGAACGACTTTAGTTCATGCTTGGCATAGTTGTCAATTAGAATGTGTACGTTCGGCAAGGGGAAGTCGTCTTTCGGACTGGCCCGGTTGAGATCCTGGTAGTCGACACAGACTCTAACCTTACCGTCCTTCTTCAGCACTGGCACAATATTGGCTAACCATGTTGGATACTCTACTACCCTGAGAACCTTGGCTTTGACTTGCTTGGTGACTTCTTCCTTGATTTTCAAACTCATATCAGGTTTGAACTTCCTGAGCTTCTGTTTTACTGGTGGACATGTCGGATCGGTTGGCAGTTTGTGAGCTACAATAGATGTACTGAGACTAGTCATATCATCATAAAACCAGGTGAACATGTCCTCTATTCCCTTAGAAATTCCGTGTACTCTTTCTTTTCTGATGGTGACAGATGAACGTTGATTCGTGTTTTATTGACATTTTCTGCATCTCCCAGGTTGACAATCTCAGTTTTGTCCAGGTTAGACTTAAGTCTATTCTCAAAATCCTCAACCTCTTTAACAACCTCTTCTGGTATATCATCTTCTTCTGATTCCATATCCGTTTGTTGTGTTGCCTCATCGCACGTCACAATCGTCGATTCATCAAGATAAGTAATAGTAATTTTGTGTAAATAAAGTATACAATAAAAAGTAATAAGATCAAGTTTTATAAGAAACTGAAATGCTTTGATAAATTTCATAATTGTTTTGAACATTGGAGCTCTTATTTCAATATTAAAAAGAAAGTCAATTAGCGAAGAAATAAAGATAATGCATAGTGCTTTGCTCAGCCTTGCTACCCCGAAGCTTTCCGGGCCCTGGTGGTTCTGATGGACTAATTGTTGAGGCGTGCTCCTCGGCTCACAGCCTGTATAGAAGGGCTTTCCTCCCCCTCCTCCTTGAAAATGACACAACAGTCCATATTATCATCTTCCAAAAACAAATTCCTCATCGCCGCCAGTGCTTCCTCTTATCCCGACCCATATATGACATTGGCGGGCTGGAAAGTTTATTCCAAGCGAGGTATTGGATGCTCCAGTGGGTAGCAGGGACTATGCCATGGTGGAAACCAGTGGTTGAATTCCTCCCAAGTGTATTCATATCCCAAACCGAAAGTGGTACCGTGTTTCTTCAACTTGATAGGCTTAGCGATTCCTTGGAGATTCTTGCCAAGTCCCTTGCTAGGTTCGTATCCGCACTAATTCAGTATACTTTCAATTTTGCTATCCCACCATTTGTCCTTGTCCACGGCGTTGACTCGCTCAATGTGACGGTAAGTTTCTCTGCCTATCTTCCTTCTTCCTTCGATTGTTGGGATGGTCTGGCGACTGTATATGGGATTGCTACTGTTGCCGTGAATAATTACCTCTTGGTGATTCCACTTGAATTTCACTACTTGATATAGGGTTGATGCCACAGCCCCAGCGGCATGGATCCAGGGTCGTCCCAATAGCAAGTTGTAAGATGCTGGGACGTCTATCACTTGAAAATCAACATCGAACCAAGTCGGTCCCATTTGTAGACACAAACCGATTTCCCCAATAGTGGACCTTTGGGATCCATCGAAAGCTTTGACATTGATGGATCTATCCTTGATCTCATGCAGGCTCTTTCCCAATGTTCTAAGAGTCACCAATGGACAAATATTGAGTCTGGACCCTCCGTCAATCAGGACTCTAGTGATGAAATGATCTTCGCACTGTATAGTGATGTGTAAGGCCTTGTTGTGGCTTAGCCCTTCAGGTGGCAGCTCATCTCCGTGGAAAGTGATTTTGTGACTCTCCAATACTTTCCCCACCATGTTTGCCATTTCTCCTCCTGTTATTTTGCTGGGTACATATGCCTCGATCAGCACCTTCAATAAGGCATTCTTATGTGCGCCAGAGCTTTGTAGAAAAGCCAAGATAGAGATCTGGGTTGGTGTTTTGTTCAACTGATCAATGACCGAATACTGTTTAGCATGTATCTTCCTCCAGAGCTCATCAGGCCCAGTTTCAGTGACGGTTGGTCGTCCAGAGGCCTGCTTACTAGACTCGGCTAGGTGTTCTGAAGTATAAACCCTGCCAGTTCTTGTCGTACCTTGTGCTGCAATTGCTTCTCCAGATTTGGTTTTCCCTTTTCTTCTCGCCTCAGCGGTGTAATCCCATGGTATGGCCTTTGGGTGGAACGGTGTTATGGCTATCATGGTACAGGTGTCTTTGTAGACCCAAACTCGACCTCAATAGGTCCTGGCGTCTTTGCAGAAGAAGGTGCTTCGAACTCAAGTGCTATGGACATGTCTACTTCAGCGTTTTCAAAAGGTTGGATCTGGACCACAATCGGGTTAAGTATGACTGTTGGTTCCTTTGGCTCATCACATTCAGCGATCAATCTGATCGACCCTTTGGGGTCCTAATCGTCCTCTATCTCAATTATGTGAACGCCCCCACCCTTGTGGTCAGGCAGAGGGTTGTTACGGACATTCGGAGCTGGCTCTTTTGCTATGATGATCTTATTGTCAATCAAAGCTTGGATCTTATCCTTCAAAGAGCGGCACTCATCAATAGTATGCCCCTTCATGCCGGAATAGTATGCACAGGTTTTGTTTGGGTTGACCTATTGGGAGGGTTTATCGGGGTTTATGGCAGGGATAGGGGTGATGTAACCAGCAGCTTTGAGCCTTTCATACAGCTGGTCTATAGGTTCGACAATGGCGGTATACTATTTGGGGGGTCTGCGGTCCAAGTTTGGTCGGGGTCTAGGAAAGTTTTGGCGGGTGGGAGGTGGTTGATAGTGAGAGGGTTGAGTATTGTAGGCTTGATATACATGTGCGGGTTAGGAATATTTGGGCGAAGTGGGCTGATATGTGGGAGGTGGAGGCGATTGGTAAGTAGGTGGGGGAGTTTGGTAAGAGGGCGAGGGTGCTTGGTAATTTGGGGTAGGTTGATATGTGAGTGGAGGTATTGGGTAGGTTCGGTATTCAATTGGGGATTTTGTTCTTTGTGCAACCATCACGGCGCTCACGTCCCTTTTCTTGGATGTGCCACCAGACTGTAGAGCCTTGTTGGTGACCTGCAAAGCTTCGAAGTTAGTGACCATACCACTTTTGATACCTTCCTTGATCCTTTCCTCTAGCTTAATGATGTCGGAAAATTTCTGGCTTTCAATCAGCATTAACCTTTCATAGTACTATGGGTCTTGAGCTCGGACGAAAAACCTGTTTATTTGTTTTTCTTCTAAAGCCAGTCTGACCTTAGCGGCTTCTGATCTCCAATGAGTATCATACTCGTGGAATGTCTTTGAGAGTTTCTTCTTTAAGTTCTGGATGTAGAACACGTCTGGTGCATTTTCCGCGTTGAACCTGAACCTGTCCATGAAATCGGACGCCATACTTACCCAATTTAACCACTTCTTAGGGTCTTGGTTGATGTACCAAGACAAAGTATCTCCTTTCAGATTTCTTATAAAGAGTTTCATGCGAATCTTTTCATCCCTTTCTACTCTGACTAGCTTGTCGCAGTACCTCCTCAAATGGACTCTGGGATCCCCTATGCCATCAAACATCTCAAACTTGGGAGGTTTGTATCCCTCAGGAAGTTAGACATCTGGCTGAATGCAAAGGTCCTCGTAATTCAGTCCCTCAATCCCCTTGCTTCCTTCGACACCCTAAATTCGGCTAGCCAGCTTCTTGAGTTCCGCAGCCAGATTCCTGATAAGAGAGTCAGACACTGGTGTGCTTGAAATAGGTCGAGTATAGTATGGTGTGGTTTCCACATAGATGGGGGTGTTGTGGGGATGATCATTTGTGGAGTTTAGTGGTTCAGGAATGAGCAGTGGGGTGTTGTCTGAAGTGTGGCATGTGTTGCAGTGGTGATGGAGAGCGGGTTGGTTTTGTGGTTTCGGGATGCTTTGTGGAGGTGTGGGATTTTGAGTGTTGGCAAAGTTGACAATTGGAGTAGTGAGGGTAAATGACAAATTCGCCAAGTTCCGAACTTGGTCCAGTTCTTCCTGAAACTTCAATAACTTCTGTTCGAGCTGGGAGGCATTTTCCTTGGAAACCTGAATACCCTGAGGAACCTCTACCCTTTCAACTGAGTTCTCCTTTATGATGTTGCTCAAATCTTCCATCTTTCCCTTGTTCTTGTTTCTGATAGGACTCGGAGGAGGAGGAGGTGGAGGGCCCGTAGATCTTGTGGAGTATGATGACGATGCCAGAGTTCACGAACTAACCTTTGGGAAGGGGAATAAACAAAAGATAAAAACAAAAAAAAGGTAGCAAGTTAGTGTGGATTAGGAGAAGAAAACATTGCAATATTTAAACACATAGTGCAAGAATATAAATCGTGTCCTAATTTGGGAGCCTCGTTGTGCCCGAGGTAGGCCTAGCGACAAGTTAATTTGGAGAATTTATAATGCTAAATGCCTCATTTTATTGATAAAAATAAGACGAATCCCAAAACGACACTAAAATAGCAAAAAAATAAAATGTCACTAATGGTCGTTGGCCTTATTACATCCTTAAAGCAAAATAAAGGACTCCTAGCTACTTGGTCCCAGAAGGACCTTCTTCAGGTTGAATGCTTGCGTTAATCAGATCTTCCAGCTCGCGCAGATTTTCTAGTAAAAATGCCTTTGCCAGGGGTTCTCTTTTGCCTTCCTCAGCGTTCTAACAGTCGGTGACTCTTTTCCTCATTTTCCCTTCCAACTCCAGCAGACTGTATTCCAGATATTCCAGCTTCTCACTAGCCCTGGTGACTCTCTCTTTCCATTCGTTGATTTGGTTACTTGATGGGAGGTTCCTCCACAAGTTCAGTAAGAGTGAGGGTATGTTGATCATACCAAAGTCGAGAACTTTGTCATTCATTTCTGCAAAACAAAAGGGTGAGGTCCTTACCCCGCCGGACTCGACTATTTAAACCAATAATTAGCATAAGCAGCATTTAGTTCTCCAAATAAATGCACAGAATATGGTAATGTCCGTTTGGGTTCCCAGGAAACCCAGTGGACTTTGGACAAGGCTATCTTAAAGAGTCATTATGTGGACAACATAACTGACTCGGCTAGGTTTTGACAGTGACGCATGCACAATTGAACAGAGTAGGGTTTCTATAAGGTATTATACTGGTACCCTTGAGCGAACAACTCAAGAGGGAAAGGCACGGAACCGTCGACTACACCGTTGATCAACTGGTTTTACCGCAAATACGCCTTTGCCAAATTTAGGGGGTAATGATATCGGAAGGGTGCAACCACTCATTATAAGCATTTCTATGGTATTTTGTTTGGCACGAGTGGAATATGATGTTGAATATGCAGTTACAAGTTGTCATGTATTTGCACGTTCATAAAGTAATGATTACGATAATTGCTCATAATTACAACAGTATTAAAGGAAAGCAGTAAAGGAAAGCATTAAAGAAAAAAAACAAGGAGCCAAGTCAGTTTCGTAATAGAAGAGAAATAAAGGCATTAAATAAAGTCAATAAAGAAGCAGTAAAGTCACAAATAACATGAAATCGTAAAAGCCTAAAATAAATATCCCCAGCAGAGTCGCCACGCTGTCGCGCCCCCTTTTTCTCGCGAAATCGGGCTTGTGACATTTCGGAGGACAACTCATTCCCTTTTGGAAATTGGGTTTTGGAATTTGAAGAGTCACCACCTAATGATTAAGTGCATTAGGACACTAATAAGGGTTTGAGTTTGAAGAACCAGAGTTTAGGTAAGGGCTAGAAATTATCTCGAGGGGAAGGTGTTAGGCACCCCTCAAGATCCACTAGTGTGGTTCCCGGCCATGTTACAATTATGACTTCACATAATCAAGTAAGCAATTAAGGGCCTCAAATAGAAAGGGATTTTCACAAATTATTGCAAGCAAATTGAAAGTTTGGAGAGAATAAGGAAAGCAGAAATAGTTCAGCCAATAAAACAAGTTAAAAGAGAGGGGGTCCTAGGTTTACAAACAATATGGATCACATCAATGCAATACCCGGCAATTGCTCCTCAGAAGAGGGGCTGCACGTGGTATTAGTGCACCGGTCATCATATACATATCTACCCTTCTCACCCTGTTAAGGTATTAAAGCGCGGAATAGTATCGTTACTTATTGCATGCTAGTAGCCGACTACTAGTCCTAAAGGGAAGGGAAATTTGGCTTTTCAGAGTTTTAAAAGGATAAAATTCTAGGGCGATAATCAAAACATATAAGGCAGGTATGGGAGAACACGTAATAGTTAACGGGCTCAAACAGGCCTCCTCATTTAAAGAGACAAATTGGCTAGCATGACTTACAAGTAATAGTTATGGTCTGAATTAAAGTAAAGCGTAGGATAGGCTGATTCATCACATATTTCTCAGATGAGGAGTCTGAATTAGCCTTCCTTGGTTGTAATTTATCAAAGACTAATGCAGTTAATCAATTATCTACTGGCTTGCCTAGGTGAAACTTATAGGCATGATATCTAACAGTGCTTACTCCGATTTTAAAGAAGGCTTACTGATTGCGGAAAACACATAAGTTCTGCAAATATTAAACGACATTACCACTGATTTTAGACTTGTAGATGAAATAAACGAATCAGATTCAACCGGTTACTCCTATAGACATGACTTCTAGGCGTTGTTGATTTTAAGACGATTATGAAAATGCAGGAGTCCTATAGACATGGTATCTAGAATGAAACTTATTATTACTTAACCTATAACTGCTTGCCTAATGATAGATGTATAAATGCAGAAGTGCCGAAGACCTATAGTCATGATTTCTATATGCAGAAGTGCAGAAACTTATAGGCAGGATTTCTATATGATATGCGAAAGTGTAGAAATTATAGGCAGGATTTCTATATGATGTGCATGAATGCAGAAAACTTAGAGGCAGGGTTTCTGATGCGAAAATGCAGAAAACTTATAGGCAGGGTTTTTGATGCGGAAATGCAGAAAACATATAGGTAAGATTTCTATATGATATACGAAAGTGCAGAACTTGTGAATAGTAACGCCTATGAGCATGTTGTCTACCCTTCGCATACATAAGTGACCCTTCCCTTTTCACTAGAACCCCATAAGTTATTACAACATATTACAGACCAGAATGAATTAAGAAAAGTAAAATTACATCAGAAATTAAGCTACAACCAAGGAGCCTAATTCAGACTCAAGGTCCAACAATATGAGGTGAACCAACTTCCAGGATTAGGTTTCCAAAGCCTTCTCTTATTTGGGATGTGTCAGAGTTCCTCAAAAGCCTCAAATGGACTGCGGACAGTGCTTACAACCCAAATGTATTGCAGAATTAAGAGCATAGTGCAGTGTGGAAATGACAGCCCTCATCTGTCCAAGTTCGGAGGGAACTCAAGGTCCCAAAGCAAGGCTCATAAGAGGGGGCAGAACTTAGAATCTAAGAGTAAGTGTAAGTGCATAGAGGGGGAATTAGAGAGAGCCATGGCAGGCTGGTGGTCATGCCCAGCAATCAAGAGTGTTGGCACACCCCTGACTAGCCTATTAGCCACATTTTAAGAGTTGGGATCCATTGAGGATCAGGTTCAGACCTAAGTAGCAATTTGGATGTTGTCAGGCCATGAACCTTAACTCAAACACATAGAAAGGGGTAGGGTATAGGGGGTTCATAACAAACAGCAGATGCAAAGAGAGAGTAGCATTCTCAATACAGAACATGAACAGCAAAGTAGACATGAGTGTAGCAACTGTAAAATAAACACATAGGGATGGTGCTGAAATCGAAATTAAGGCATACCAGTTTCAGGGAAACAAATAAGTGAAAGTTGAAGTCTTGTAAACCAAATTGCAAGCAAACAGTACAAAAGATCTCATAAGAGAGTAGAGTATTGAAAGAGTATTGTATTTGAGAGTTGTGTGTGAAGTGTTGAATTCGAAGTGTTGAACTGAAGATTCAATGTGTCTAACTGTAGAGGGGTCGTGCCCCTTTTATAGTGCAGAAAAAAAGTAAGAAAAGGTAAGGGAATAGTTTGCAATCAATCACACAGAATCTCCCTCCAGTTAAGGGATTATGATTTCAAATGGGTAGAAGACAATTAAGGAAAGAATTGGATTAAAATCATTTCCAAATTAACACAAGAAGGGCAAATACATAGAAACTATTTAAGGAAAGAGTTTGATAGCAACACGGTTTGTGCAAATAAGGAAAGGCAATCAATCATCAGCCAGTAAAAATCAGAAATTGAGTTTTGGTATGAATGAATCCAATCAGAAAAGGTGAAGAAAGGTTTAATTAAAGAAAATCAGTAACAATCAATCGAACCTTATTAAAAGGAATTCTGAATCAATCACAAATTGGCAAAATCTCTTTTGAAGGAAGAATTCCCCATATATAAAGCATACAAATATGTCAAACAAGAAAGAACTGTCTTGCTAATTAGAAAAGAGTCTAACATAGAAAGGTTCAGAATCATAAGCAAAGGGATACAAGTCTAGTTTGTAGACTCATAATGAGTCTGAGAGTCCAGGGTTCCAAAGTAGAACCCTAATCCGAACACAAAATCAAACTTGCCAAAGAAAACCCCAAATCCTAGGGCTTCCACTTGAATCAGATACAGAGGTGATAAGGCAAGCCATTGAAACAGACTCAGAGGTCTCTTTCAGAGACTCATGAGAACCAACATACATGATAGCAGGTTTGAAACAACAGAGTGAAAAAAGTTGACTTAAAGAGCATAAAGAACATGTTTAAGAAAAGTCGGAACTTAAGCAAGTTCAGGAGAGGAAAAGGGTGATATAAGCTTAAGAAACAGTAATAATACATGCTTGGAACCCCAACAAGAATCCAGTAAAACAAACAAAGTTAAATATCTCAGCAAAAAACACATACAGTAAGAGAATACTGGAAAGTATAGCAAAGAGCATGTAGAAAAACATAAAAAATATTAACATGCGAGCCTACTCTAGAGGCAGAATAGAGTACAAAGGTATAGAAGAGTCATGTATAGCAGAAAGAAAGGTAGAAAAACAACGCATGCGTGGTAAAACATAGTATAGGCAAACACACATAAAGAAAAGAAAAAGGAAGAATCAGAAAAGACGTTTTGAAATCCTTTCGAAAACCCTAAATCAAAGACAAACGATTTTGAAAAGAACATTTGGGGACAACACTTTAAAAATCAAGTACAGCACAGATACAGCATAGATCTAAGAAAACACACAGAGAAAAACCTCGAATAGCTTAGGGTTTCGGAAAAACCCTAGAAATGAGAAAGGCTTGGAAGAAGGTCCGATCTTGAGTCGAATGAGTTAGAATCAGGCTCCTAATGCTTGAATATGTTGGAGCATGGCTGGAGAAGCCATAGAACTGTAGATCTGAGAGGATCTGAAGGAGAACCATCGAGGTCAGGCCTCGAAGCTTCGAACAACCATGGTTTGAAGGTGGAGGGGGTGAGTACCAACCATCCATGGCCTGAGAAGCCATGGATTCCGGTGAAAGGCGGTTGAAAAGGGGTAGGAGGAGGCTAGGGTTCTGAAGAGTTTTGAGAGAGTTTGAGAGTTCAGAGGCGGCTGAAAGGTGGAAATGAAGGATTAGGGTAGGTCATTTGAGTTTAATTATGGAAGGGTGAATTATGGTCGTTGATCTGTATGATCAACGGCCTAGATCTAAGAGGGTAGGTGGGAACCGGGTAGGGCCGTTTGGATTGGGTTATGGGTTAGGTCAAATAAAAAATGGGCCGGTCCGGTTGGGGTTAGGATTGGGTCAATTTAAGGGCTAAAATTGAAATGAAATGGGGTTGTAATTGAAATGAAATGGGGCTAAACGTTAAATAGCCAGTTTTTCCTTTTATTTTATAAAAAATAGTAAAAATGATTTTAAAAGCAAATTAAAAGTACTGAGCCAATTAATAATATATAAATATCAATTTTAAATACTGAAACCAATTTTACAATTATAAAATGCTATTAATCTTAAAGTAGGCTAGAATTGCAATTATATGCAATTTAGTCTTTTGAATACCAAATAAATTTGTACAAATGTACACAAAATTATATTAACTATATTTTGGTATAAATATGGGAATAAAATAAATTATTTACCAAAATTTATGATTTTGGGAATAATTATGGATTTTGTACTGCTAAAATGGATAGTAAATTGATTTTAAAAACTCTTCAAAAGATTGAAAAAATACTAAAACACTTGGGTATGCTTATGTATGCATATATATGCCATTTTGAAAGTATTTTATATATATAAATACATAGGGAAAAATTGGATATCAATAGATATCATCAACATAGACCTGAACAATGAGCAGGTTCCTTCCTCGTTTCTTTAAGAAAAGAGTGTTGTCAATATTCCCTCTCTTAAAGCCATTTTCTAAGAGAAATTTTGATAATCTTTCATACCACGCTCGAGGAGCCTGCTTTAGCCCATACAGGGCTTTGTCCAATTTGAACACATACTCAGGGTGCTCATGACTTTCAAACCCAAGTGGTTGCTTTACATAGACTTCTTCCTTAAGTAGTCCATTCAAGAATGCACTTTTGACATCCATTTGGAACAGAGTGAATTCCATATGAGAAGCAAATGCGATCAGAATTTTGATGGCTTTCATGCGAGCCACTGGAGCAAAGGCTTCATCATAGTCAATCTCTTCCTCCTGATTGTAACCTTGAACCACTAGTCTGGCCTTGTTCCTTGTGGTAATTCCATGCTCATCGAGCTTGTTTGTGAATACTCAAATGGTTCCTATAATGGTTCTATCTGGGGGTCTGGGTACCAGGTGACACACACTGTTTCTCTCAAACTGATGCAGCTCGTCATGCATAGCTGTAATCCAATTTGCATCTTTTAGGGCTTCCTTGATGTTTTTGGGTTCTATCTGGGAGAGAAAAGCTGAGAAGGCGAGTGAATTTCTAGCTCTTGACCTGGTTTGGACTCCGGAATCTAGACGAGTGATTATGTTGTCTATGGGTTGAGAACTTTGATGTCTCTAGTTAGATGATTGGGGTTCATTCTAAGAAGAAGAAGGTATGTTTGGCTGATTTTCCTCTATCCTTCTCTCAGATACAAGTGGAGTTCCCTGAACTGCATCAACCACTCTTTCTTCAGCTTCAGTGGTTGTAATTGAAGTGCTTGGTTCTGTAGATGATAAGGCAGCGTTATCTTAATTTGCCCCCTTCATTTGACTCATCATATCTGCCTTTTTGTTTGTCATGTTAACGACTTCGTCAGGAACAAGTAAGGGTTCTCCATCTTGATCTTCCTCAGCGTTCTTCTCAAATGATGGGTGAGATTCATCAAAGACAAAATGGAAGTTTTCTTCAACACATTGAGACCGCTTGTTATATATCTTGTAAGCCTTGCTTTGAGAAGAGTAACCAAGAAATATCCCTTCGTCACTTTTGGCATCGAACTTACCAAGCTGATCTTTTCCATTGTTGAGAACATAGTATTTGCATCCAAACGTTCTTAGATAGGTCAGCTTGGGTTTTCTTCCATTCAGCAGTTCATATGGTGTCTTGTTTAGAATTGATCTGATTATGCACCTATTCACTAAGTAGCAGGCAGTGTTGACAGCTTCAGCCCAAAAGTTCTTTGCAAGTCCACTGTCAATCAGCATTGTTCTTGCCATTTCTTCCAGAGTTTTGTTCTTTCTTTCTACTACACCATTTTGCTGAGGAGTTCTGGGAGCTGAGAAGTTGTGAGAGATACCATTTTCATTGCAGAAATCATCAAATTTGACATTGTCAAATTCTGTCCCATGATCTGATCTAATGCATACAACTCTAGACTCCATCTTCACCTGAATTTTCTTCACAAAGGTCACAAATACTTCATCCGTTTCATCTTTTGTTCTGAGAAACAGAGTCCATCTAAATCTAGAATAGTCATCCACGATCACGAAAATGTAACTCTTTCCTCCTCTGCTTTGCGCCCTCATAGGTCCACACATATCCATATGCAAGAGCTCAAGTGGTTTTGAGGTGCTCACATCTCTTTTTGACTTAAAGGAGGACTTTACATGTTTTCCTCTAGCACAAACATCGCATACTTTTTGAGTTTTGAATTATGACATAGGCAAACCATGGACCAGGTCCTTCTGAATTAGTTTGTTCAGAAGAGAGAAGCTTGCATGGCCCAGTCTTATGTGCCATAGTTAAGCATCATCGTCAACCGCCTTCAGACAACTCAGATCACCACTCTGTAAAGATTCGAAATCAGCAACATAGATGTTTTTGTATCTTTTGGCCACCTGGACTATTTCACCAGTCACAAGGTCAGTGACTGTAGATATTTTGGACAAGAACTCCACCTTATTTCCCTTATCGCAAATTTGAGACACTCAGGAGATTGTACTTAAGTCCATTGACATAGTACACATTTTCAATAGAGTGAGTGAGTGACTTCCCAACTTTTCTAACTCTAAGAATGTACCATTTTGCCATTACCAAAGGATACACTCCCTCCCTGCAGGGCTTTTAGTGAAAGAAAGTTGGTGGTGTTCTCAGTCATGTGTTTCGAACATCCACTATCCATAAACCATTGTTGACCACATCCCTTCACTGTCCCCTACACAAGAATTTTAGGAGTTATTTTTAGGAACCCAAACAAGTTTGGGTCTCTTGTAGTAACCAAGAGGATTAATAAGAGCTCTTTTAGTCCATGCAGGTAATGTGCATTTTCTATGAGTGAAACCTGGTCCCTCTTTTGTGATCACAGTTTCAGCAACCACTTTATCTTTTGGTACTAATTGATTTTTGGCCTGGACACCTTCCTTGGAGTGCCCAGTGTTCCCACATTGGGTTAGAGGCCAGTTATCGGATGCAGTGGTGCTCTTACTGTATGGGTTGTAAGGATCCTTTTTCCTTGAAAACCCTGCTCCCTGCCCTTTTTCACTATTATTAGTGAACAAGGTAGTGGTAGTCTCTACGGACCAGGTCCACTTTAGAGACTTTTCAAGGTCATTCATTACTTTTTCTAGATTGGCTTGGAGGAGCTCGTTTTTCTCAATTTCAGTGCTCATCCTACATCTCAAGGCCTTCACCTCATATTCAAGCCTAACATATTCCTCACTATCTCTTTTCCTCTTTCAGGGTTTTCAGGTTTTAACTTAGTCAAGGGCTCTACTATGTGTTCCCTTTGGTCAACAGCTTCTGCCAAGAGATCACTCTTTTCTTTTCTAAGAGTTTCAATGGCATTCTTTTGATCATTAATTACAGCCACTAAGTCTTTCTGAGTATGTTCAGATTCTTCTAGTTCTAAGAACAAGGAATCTCAATCCTCCGCAAGACTACAAAATGCAGTAATTAAAACATCAGCTAAACACATGAGTTTTTTTGGAGAGTAGGATTTTAGATTTTTCTGAACATCCCTGAAGTTTACCTCTTCGTTGTCATTGTCTACATCATTGTCTGATTGCCCCATCAAAGCAAACGTTGAGTCATATCCAGTCTCCTCGCCTTCAACTGCAATCGTAGAACTATCTTCAGTATTAGATTTATCTTATTTTACTTGTGTAGTTCCATCATAAGCTATTTGCAAAGCCTCCCATATTTCCTTGGCAATGTCGCATGTAGAGATTCTATCGTACTCATTAGGTTCCAAACCATATACCAGAATTTTCTTGGCACAAGCATTCTTCTTCAATGCTTTCTTGTCTACTTCAGTGTATTCTCTGCTGGTCTTGATTGGAACAAATGGACCATCACAGATAATATCCCAAAGCTCGCAATCCTCAGCCATGATGAAATCATGCATTCTAGCTTTCCACCACCAATAGAATTTTCCATCAAACTTGGGTGGGTGGTATATGGATTGACCTTCTTCAAGATTTAGTGGAGTCGTCATGAGGATCCTTCCTAGGTATTAACCTGATAGGAGGAACCCACTTTGATACCAATTAATAGTTTGTATGGGCCCACCAAGTCTTAGAGTACCTGGTCCTCTACAAGTTTCTGCTGAGAGTACTTAGTAAAGCAGTAAGTAAATGAGGTAGAGGATTTTTACGTGGAAAAATCCTACACAAAGGGATCAAAAAACCACGACCTACACCTGTAGGCTTTTAACTTTACTAACTTGTAATCTTACCTATTACAAGCCACTTTACAATACTTCTGATTGCAAAGGATTTACTCAACTAACTGGTGGTACCTTTACCACAAGCCACTTTATGACTATCCTAGTTACAAAGGCTTTTTCTAACTTGTGGTACTATCACCCTAAGCCACTTTGCAATTCTACAATTACAAAGACTTTTCTTTATGACTAAATCTAGTCACAACCTAAACTCAGCGAGTTTGAGGATTTACAAGAGGACTCCTAATCAGTATGCTTCTAAGTAAGCGATTTAGGAGATATAGTAAGTACAATAATAAGGCTACAACTCAACTAGGACAACAACAATCAATCTTTTAAGAACTGGTCTGTAGTGGCGTTCAACCTTGTTCTTCAAGCTTGAGAGGATGATGAGTTTTCTGTTTTTGCAAAAGGTTGAATGAGAAACAGAAACCTTCCAGTGATGTCTTTGTATGAAGCTTCATCGGGTACATCTTGATCACATCACTTGAGATGATGTGAGTGTTTTGTTTGGTTAGAGAGTGAGTGGGCTGACAGTGTATTGCAATGCGGCAGAAACAGTGTCGTCAGTCACTTCAGTTCCAGCTGTGTTCACATGACTTAGTACTGCTACATAGGAACCACAGGAACACCAGGTCCTTGATTGGTTCCTAGCTCCTAAATCTGTAGCAGTTCATCCTTAGCTGGAATCTGTTTAAGTTTGCAGCAATTCAAGTAGGTCAGGTTCCCTATCTAGTTCTTATCAGTAAGTTTGTTAGATCATCAAAACACAAGGCAAGAGTATTTAAGATCTATCATTTATGAAAATATTTGAAGGCCTGTTTCATTATAGAATTCGGACGTCGCCGAACCATGTTAGTTTCGTCGTAGCCTCTAACTTGAGATTTGCAATTTGGGCTTGTTTCTCGATTATACTTCGAACTTGTTCGAAGTATCAGTCCTCGAGTGGGGTAGTCGTGGCCTATAAAACCGAGGATTGCTTTTTCAAGGTCTTATGGTCTCGAAGTTTAATAATTCAAACATGTAGGTTTTTGGATGGAATCCCTGAGTACGGGGTTGATAGCTCGAGGTTTAGTTGCGATCGGCACTTGAGCCGGCTTCCGCAATAGATCATAAGAAAAGTAGAAATTTCACTAAAGAAAAAATGCCTCTTTCCTAAAATCATACATGCGTACATGTTTTGCCATCGTGGCTCGAGTAATCTACAAGGACACGGTTCATTTTACCGTTTGTCCCTTTACAAAATTTTACCTATCGAGACTTGTTGATACAGAGTATTTTCCTTGAGAACATAACATCCAAGGGTGATGAGTATTTTCCTTGAGACATAACATCCGAGGGTGATTCACCCCAGTATTCTAGGTCGATTGTAAAGAAGCCTCAGATAGTGTTGAATTGTCCCCAGGTAGCACAAATAATTGTTGCCTCGTTAAAAACCTCGCCGAAAAAACCTATTTGGGACAAAAACCGATTTAACGGAAAAAGAGTGCAACACGTGCTTTAAAACCTGAGGTCCTTGTGTTGGAGAATTTCTCGATGTCTTCGATCGGACACCTGCAATAAGTTAGTATCAAATACAAATGAAAAAAGGAGGGAGTCATACCTTAGCAATAATGTCGTTAGAGGAGTGATATGTTCCAATTATTTGGCAATTTTCGTCGTTCATCGTGCCACGTTTGTAATATCCCTTCCCGATGACACCGAGGACCTGATATCATCCTTCCCAATTTGGGCCGAGTTTCCCCTCATTTGGGTCTCGAGTGTTGAGGGTGACTTTTCTCAGAACTAAGTCCTTGATTCGAAAATGGCAAAGATTGGTTCTTTGGTTATAATATCTTTCGATGCGTTGTTTTTGTGCTGCCATTCTGACGAGGGCAGCTTCTCATTTTTCATCTAGCAATTTGAGGCTTGTGTCCATAACCTCGTGATTCGATCCTTTTGTTGTGTATTGAAACCTGACGCTGGGTTCCCCAACCTCAACCGAGATCAGGGCTTCGGCGTCATATATTAAGGAGAATGGTGTTGCCCCCGTACTAGATTTTGACGTTGTTAGATACTCTTAAAGGACTTAGGGAAAAATTTCTCTCCATTTTCCCTTGGTGTCGTTCAATCTTTTCTTTAGATTCTGAATGATGGTCTTGTTTGTTAATTCGGCATGTCCGTTCCCACTAGGATGATACGGTGTCGATAATATCCTCTTTATTTTGTGATGCTCGAGGAGCTTTGTTATTTTGATGCTGATAAATTGTTTTCCATTGTCGTATACTATCTCGGCAAGTATCCCGAATCGATATGATATAATCCCAGATGAAGTTTATAACTTCTTTTTCTCTGACTTTTTCGAAAGCTTGTGCTTCAACCCACTTAGAGAAATAGTCAGTCATAAATAAAATAAATTTAGCTTTACCTGGGGCCGATAGCAGAGGGCCTACGATATGCATTCCTCATTTCATGAACAGACATGGGGATAGGACTAAATGAAGTTGCTCCCCGGGCTGGTGGATCATTGGTGCATGTCTTTGGCATTTGTCGCATTTTTGAACGAACTCCTTAGTATCTTTTTCCATATTGTCCCAATAGCACTCTGCTCTGATCACTTTGTGAACCAGTGATTAAGCACCGGAATGATTTTCGCAAGTACCCTCATGAATTTCTCGTAGGACATAGTCGGTGTCTCTTAGACCCAAACATATTGCCAGCGGCCCATAGAACATTCTTCTATACAATGTTCCATCTTCGGCTAATGTGAATCGTGCAGCTTTCGTTCACAGAGTCCTCAATTCCTTAGGGTCCAATGGAAGCTTACCATTCTTTAGATAATCGATATATTTGTTTCTCCAATCCCAAGTTAGGCTTGTGGAGTTTATTTCAGCATGGCCTTCTTCGACTACCGACTTTGAAAGTTGTACGGCAATCCCGGAGCTAATTTCGTCGTCTTCCATTGATGACCCCAAATTTGCAAGGGCGTCGGCCTCACTATTCTGCTCTCGAGGTACATGTTGTAGGGTCCATTCTTTAAACCGGTGTAGGGTTACTTGCAGTTTGTCAAAGTATCTCTGCATTCAATCTTCTTGAACCTCGAAGGTCTTGTTGACTTGGTTAACTGTCGAGTAGGGAATCACACTTGGCCTCGATGACCTCTGCTCCCAAACTTTTAGCCAGCCCAAGACCTGCAATCATGGCCTCATACTCGGACTCATTGTTATTAGTCAACTTAGGGGTTTTGATAGATTGTCTAATTGTATTGCCTGTGGGTGGTCTCAAAATAATGCATAAACCGGACCCCTTCACATTTGAATCTCCATTTGTGAAAAGGGTTTACACCCCCGAAGGCGTACCCATTTTCAACAGAAGTTCCTTTTCGACCTCGGGTATGAGGGATGGAGTGAAGTCGGCCACGAAGTCTGCTAAGATTTGAGATTTGATGGCCATTCGGGGTTGATACTCGATATCATACCCACTGATTTCGATGGCCCATTTGGACAGTCGGCTCGAGAGTTCGGGCTTGTGCAAGATGTTGTGGAGGAGGTAAGAGGTTACAACACAAATTAGGTGACATTGAAAATATGGTTTCAATTTCCTAGAGGCGCTTATTAGAGCAAGTGCTAATTTTTCTAAGTATGGGTACCGGGTCTCAGCTTCTCCTAGAGTTCGGCTAACATAGTAAACAGGTAATTTCGTACCTTGATCTTCTCGAACTAGGCCGCAACTTCTGAGACTGCCAAATATAAGTAGAGTTACTCGTCCGCTTTCGGAGTGTGAAGCAATGGTGGGCTCAAAAGATACCATTTTAATTCTTCCAATGCTTGTTGGCATTCCGGGGTCCAAGTGAAATTGTTCTTCTTTTTTAGCAGTGAGAAGAACCTGTGACTTCGATCCGAAAACCTCGAGATGAACCGGCCTAAAGTGGCTATCCGCCCTGTTAATCTTTGTATGGCCTTAACGCTATCTACGACTGTGATGTCTTCGATTGCCTTGATTTTATCGGGGTTGATCTTGATTCCCCGATTTGACACCATAAAGCCGAGGAACTTGCCCGAACCGACCCCGAATGCACATTTCTCGGGGTTGAGCTTCATGTTGTATTATCTCAATATGTCGAAGGTTTCCTGCAAATGTGTCAAATGGTCCTCTGCACGCAGGGACTTAACTAGCATGTCATCAATATAAACCTCCATCGCTTTACCTATTTGTTCTTCGAACATTCGGTTTACTAAGCATTGGTAAGTAGCACCAGCATTTTTTAATCCAAACGGCAGTACATTATAGCAATAAGTATCATATTTAGTAATAAACGAAGTCTTTTCCTGATCCTCCGGGCTCATTTGTATTTGGTTGTACCCGGAGTAGGCATCGAGAAAGCTGAGGATCTTGTGGCCGGTCGTGGAATCGATCATGCGATCGATATCAAAAAAGGAAAGGAGCCTTTAGGGCATGCTTTGTTTAACTCTTTGTAGTCTACACACATTCTAAGTTTATTCCCTTTTTTGGGGACTACGACTAAATTTGCTAACAGTTCGGGATATTTTACTTCCCAGATGGATCCTATTTTGAGAAGTTTGGTTACCTCATCCTTAATGAATGCATGCTTTACCTCGGATTGCGGCCTTCTCTTTTGCTTTATCGGCCTGAACTTTGGGTCCAAGCTCAATCGATGAGTGGTAATCTCCGGTGGGATCCCTGTCATGTCAAGGTGGGACCAAGAAAAACAATCCATATTTTTTAATAAGGAATTTAGTGATTTTTTCCTTGAGCTCGGGAGTTAACCCCGTGCCCAGGTATACCTTTCGATCAGGCAGATGCTCGATCTGTATGACTTGATCCATCTCTTCATTTGTTGACTTCGTGGCATCGGAATCATCAGGGTTTACGAAGGTTCGAGGAATCATATAATCATCATCCTCGATAATTTCCTGCTGCTCCGATCTGGTCGAGGCCAGCGACTGTGGTTGCTATTTGACTTCCTTCTTTTCCTTTAATTCTGGTCCTTTTGTTGATGTTAGTGCCGATACTGGTATTACCTCATCAATTGCAAACATCTATTTGGATGCTGGTTGTTCGCCGTACCGTTTTGATTCCTTCCGGTATTGGGAATTTTAAGACTTGATGAAGCGTTGAAGGTATTGCCCTAATATAGTGAATCCAAGGTCTTCCAAGCAGCGGTTGTATCTTATATCACCTTCGATTACATGGAACTTCATTTCCTGGATAGTTCCGGCCATGTTTACGGGCAAAATGATTTCTCCTTTGGTGGTTTCACTTGCCATGTTGAAGCGGTTGGGTATTCGAGTTGCGGGCACAATCTGATCCTGAAGGCCGAGTTTCTCTACGACCCTTCACCGAATAATATTTGCCGAGCTACCTGGGTCAACCAACTCACATTTAACTTGAATTTTGTTCATAAGGATATATATTACCAGTGCATCGTTATGAGGTTGTTTGATCTCTTCTGCATCATCATCGTTGAAAGATAAGGTATCTTCTGGTAAGTAGTCTCGAGTATGTTTTTCCCTTGTGATTAACTTTAGTGCATTTAAATATTGGGCCCTGAGGAATATCGACCCCACCAACGATTATATGAATCACGTGATGTGGTTCCTCCTGCTCGTTTTTCCTATTTGCATCTCTATCTCGAAAATGACTTTTTGCTCGGTCACTCAAGAACTCTCGAAGATGACCTTCGTTGAATAAACGAGCTACCTCCTCCCTTAATTGCCTGCAGTCTTCGATTTTGTGACCATGGGTTCCATGGTATTTGCATATTTGATTAGGTTTTCTTTGGGACGGGTCGGACTATAGGGGTCTAGGCCATCTACTATCTTTGATCCATCCAATGGATGATACAATACCCTATGCATCGACGCTGAAATTGTATTGTGATAACTGTGGAGCTTCGTTGGGCTCGACATTTTATCGAATCCACTCTTGCTCATGAGCCCTCGAGAATTTTATCCTCGATCATTGCTTCATTCATTCTGAACGGGATTACGTCCGAGTCCACTATTTCTACAATCTGCGTTGTATGGTTAGTATCGACTCTGTTTGATCGGGGCTCTCCGTCGATGTCTCTTTGAATTCTACCTTCAAATATATTTGGGTAAACGGAACCGGAAGAGACTCCTAACTGATCACCCTTGACTCTAATCTTCGATTGGTACCGAATATGCACATCGGCCCAAGTCACAGCTAGATATTCAATCAAATTCTATTTAAGTTATCATGATAGTATCGAACTTCGCTCGTTCAAACCTTGAGTGAAGGCTTGAACAGCCCAATCATCGGTGACCAGGGGTAGGTCCATGCGTTCCATATGGAACCAAGATACGAATTCTCTTAGGATTTGTTGTCCTTTTGTCTCACTTTGAAGAGGCCTGATTTCCTAGTCGCGACCTTTATTGATCCAGCGTGTGCCTTTACGAACGAATCAGCAAGCATGGCGAAGGAATCAATGGAATTGGGCGACAAATTGTGGTACCATATCATTGCCCCCATCGATATATTTTCTCCAAATTTTTTCAACAAAACAGATTCAATTTCATCAACTTCTAAGTCATTTCCTTTTATTGCGCATGTATAAGAAGTGACATGCTCATTAGGATCAATGGTGCCATTGTACTTAGAAATTTCTAGCATGCGGAATTTCTTCGAAATGGGCTTCGGAGTCGCACTCGGTAGGAAAAGCTTCTGCACGAACTTCTTCGAATCCAAACCCTTTAAAATCGGGGGTGCCCCCGGTATTTGATCAACCCGTGAGTTATATGTTTTTGCCTTTTTATCGTTAGCCTCAATTTTCTTTTCTCCTGATTCAATCAGTTTAGTTGCTCCTCGAGCATTTTCATAATGGCGGGGTCAGCTCCCGATCCATTATCGTTTGATTTTTCCGGTATAGGCTCGACCCTGTGAATAACTTCATGTGATGCATCGAGTTTGATTATGCTTGGTGCTCGATTTTGAGTTTTGAGATGCGTTATCGCGGCTTGCTGAGTCTGCAACATTTCAAATATCATTCGAAAGCTAATCCCGCATTCTTCACCACTTTGTGCGTTCTGATCGGCTGCGCGGGTGTCTCAGCAGACGCTATTTTCAGGATCGGCGCCTAAATTTCCATGAATTGCAACAAAAGAATTGACATGGACTGGATCTACGGCCTATGGTCCATCGGGATTGATTGGAGGTACTCCGTCTTCGGGGGCGACTATGTGCTCGTTCTTGCCATGAAGACCAAGGTCGGTGTCTGTTTGAGTGGGCACTGCTTGAGAGTTTTACATGTGTATTCCTGAAATCAAAGACACTTACGAGAACAAGTGTAAAAGCAGTGTGTGTTGTGAGGATTAATACTAGGCAATCACTATTATCCTTAGCCCCACAGTGAGCTCCAAACAATTTACCTTAAAAATTGGATAACAATTAAACTTATTATATAGTTTTAAGGATACCTGATTTCACCTAATACTAATGGATAAATATAAAGATGAACAATGGGAATTGACAATAAATTAAAGCTAACCGGCTTTGCAACGTAATTAAGCTCTCGAGCTCGTATGCCCTCGAATAGATTAATGCCAGAATGGTAGAGGATATAACAAGCTGATGAACAAGAATGTAAGCTAGGAAATGTTATATTGCTTTGATATTCGTGAATGTAAGGTGTCTACAAATGGTGGGGACTCCTCTTTGTATAGTAAAGGAATCCTAATTATGGTATAACTCCAATTACATAAGTAAATCCATGATTAGTCTAAACAACCGCCCTTAATTTGATCTGTTCCGGAATTTCTACTGAGATCTTCGACCGGTTACAGATATCTCGCATTTCCGTTATTGTGCTTCGTTCGAAGTCGGTCATATATGGTTTCAATCGTTGTTGGCCTCGATCTCGACGAGTACCTCGATTCTCAAGCTTGATACTTTATCTTCGTGCTCTGACCTGATCTCGATTAAATGGCAAAATCGGGCAACCCTATTCTAACCGTATACCCTTTTAACGCAATTGTGCTGGTATGCTGTCCAATGACACAACCTATCGAGACTCAGTTTCGAAGAATAATTGGTTCTGTTGTTTGTCACTAATTCTACGTTATCTCCTTAAGCAGCAATTCCATGATATTTGATACAAAGTTTCCTTAGCAAACTCGAATGGAGATGACTAGCCAACAATAAATGTATTCAAGTAACCAGCTCTAATGGAATGACTAGCCAACACAGATATGTATTTGCGTTAACTAAGTAGTAGATTTAATAAATTAGGGATGGCAGATGGCAGTGGGGCAGGGCGGGGCGGGACGAGGCGGGTTTGGCAAAACCTACAAAAATTTCAACTGGCCGCGTATAGTTATTTTTCTATTTTCAACCCGCCCCACCCCGCCCTGCTTAAATTTTTTTTTCTTTTTTCTTTTATTTTTTTCTCTAAAACAAATTAGTTTGATATTTTATAATTTTTAAAATTGAAGAGATTAATATTATTCAAGCAATTATATTTTTTTTTTTTTTGTCATAGTGTTAAGTTACATGCTCTGCCAAATGATCTCATTAGTAGTAACATAATTTTCCAAATGTATAAAGCTAATCATGCACTGTCCATGAAATAAGAAAGACAAGATTTTATCACCCAATCAGTCAGTTGGTATATGAATAATACATTGTTTTTCAATTTGCGTTCTTCCTTAATTATGAATGTTTAATTACTATCAGCAAAATAAAGCTGAAACAAAACAAATCTTAGAAGCTTTATAAATCATCCTTTTTAACAGTTCATAATATATTTCACTGTCACGATTCCCGATATGAACATACCAATATAGTACTAACAATTATCATTTTTAAATATCAAAAGATTAATGAAAGCACAATAATTACAAAAACAGAATGCTTTCCTCGGAAAGAAACCGACAATTAAATTGCTAGTCAATAAGAATGTATACTTGTAGTTAAAATGATCACTTTGTTTTAGAAAAGTTCATAATTCAAAAGCCGACCCGCCTTTAACCTGCATTAAACCCTCAACCCGCCCTACTTTAATTTTTTTTAAAATTATTTTATCCCGTCCCGCATCAAACGAAACCTACGCCGCTTCGCACCCATCCCACCCCATTGCCATCCTTAAGTAGAAGAATGGGTTACACCGACACAGCATTATACAGTTCAGCTTTTCTAAGCGAATGTAGGTACAGTAGGCAGTAACAACCTTCTAGCTAATACAACCAGCTTTTCTAAGCAAGTATATACTACTACATGACTATGGTTAGCCCAACAATTAGTGGAGCAACAATAAAACAATGGGCTTGTCAAATGACAAATTCCAACAGAACTCAATGTAGCCTGCGGGATTGCATTTTAGCACTTGTAATTTGATTAACAAGATAATGGACACTAATCAGTCAAAATTAAAGCACAAAACATATATTGCTTAAGAAATAAGCCATCTTCCCCTTCCAAGATATTTCAAATCAAGGACCTAAACATGTTATCCATAAGATTTCAATATACTAATAGGTATGTATAGAAGTATCAACTACAACGCAAAGGAATCAGTAAATGTGCCACCACGGTAGCACAGCACTCCAATATCCCAAACAAAAATAGAAAACTTGACAGCCACTACTACATAATTGCACTGGATATACTTCACAACTTGAGTTCCTTAAGCTTCTTGATGCTCTTCCTCCTCATCTTCATAGTCATAACCTTCCTCCTCAGCTGTTGCGTCTTGATATTGCTGGTACTCAGAAACTAAATCATTCATGTTGCTTTCAGCCTCAGTAAACTCCATTTCATCCATCCCTTCTCCGGTGTACCAATGCAAGAAAGCCTTTCTGCGGAACATAGCTGTGAATTGCTCACTAACCCTGCGGAACATCTCTTGAATTGAGGTGGAATTACCAATGAAAGTTGAGGCCATCTTCAGACCAGTTGGAGGGATGTCACATACTGTTGACTTTACGTTGTTAGGGATCCACTCCACAAAATAGGAAGAGTTCTTGTTCTGCACATTTATCATCTGTTCATCAACTTCCTTGGTGCTCATTTTTCCACGAAACATAGCTGAAGCAGTCAAATATCGACCATGACGAGGATCAGCAGCGCACATCATATTTTTTGCATCCCACATCTGCTGTGTTAGCTCTGGAACAGTCAAGGCTCGATATTGCTGCGACCCACGAGATGTGAGTGGAGCAAATCCAACCATGAAGAAATGCAACCGGGGGAATGGGATGAGGTTAACAGCAAGCTTGCGGAGATCAGAGTTGAGTTGACCAGGGAAGCGGAGACAGCAAGTTACACCACTCATGGTGGCAGAAATCAAATGGTTTAGGTCTCCAACTGAGGCAAATTCATCCATCAGTAAATAAATCAACAAAATCCACTGTATGAAGTATATTAATAAAAATGGTACATTCACTAGAATTCATGCACCAAATTAGGGGGGCTGAGTACGATTTTAAAATGGAAGAAAGGAAAACGATGGCAAGCACTAATATGTAGTGATCATACAACCAGAATCATACACAATCAAAAACTTTTGCACATAATATTGACTGAAAGGATAGCAAAGATTCTAAATACAATTAGATAACCAACTGAAAATGATACTTCAAATCAACTTTCCGATAAATGAGAAGTTTAGAAACATATAATATGTTCAGCACATACATAAATGAATGGCACCCGATCCTTCCCCAGCTCATCTCAAATTTAGTGGGGTATTTTAAGTCAAAATAGATGATAAAACTAACCCAAGGTGCATGAAATATATGAAAATATAGCACACAAGAATCAGGTTGCATTAGAAAAAGAACAGGTAACTTTAAAAAGGGAAAACTTACAGCTCGGTGTAGTAAGTTTGAGAGTGCGGAAGCAAATGTCATAAAGAGCTTCATTATCCAACACCATACACTCATCAGCATTCTCAACAAGCTGGTGAACAGAGAGAGTAGCATTATAGGGCTCAACAACTGTGTCTGAAACCTTGGGGGAAGGGAAAACAGAGAAGGTAAGCATCATTCTATCTGGGTACTCCTCCCTGATCTTTGAAATAAGGAGAGTTCCCATTCCTGATCCAGTTCCACCTCCCAAAGAGTGACAAACCTGGAAACCTGAAATCAAAAACAAAGTCCAAATTCATTTGTTTAACATATCAGATTACTTATTAGTGGACAAGGTATTGTACTTCGAGCACAAAATGCATTCACAAGATGTAAGCTAAAGGTAGCCAGCCCAATCTTTTATTCATTTTAAAGGTCTAAAAACCCAATCTATTTTAGATCAAAGACTCATGCAAGCAGGGTCTGAATTTATAAAATCCGAAGCGCATTACATAGTAATAGACCTGCTTCATTTGACTTAGTTATGGACCAAAAATAAGGCATTAACTAAGCAAAGAGGTTTCAAGCAATTGAGGCAACCATCACATAGCCATTAGGAGAATAGTTGAGTTGCTCAAAACAGGCTAAATAAAATAACTAATAAAATAAGAACAAATATGGCCTAAATTACAGTGTTAAGTAGCATATCACTCAATTATTCTCCATAACTAGCAAATTAGCCAAAATAGACACATATTTTCTTACCACAATGAAAGACGTTTTTCAGTTAAATTGAAATACAAACACACCGAACCTTCATATGCGCTAATATATGAGAAACCTAAGTTAAACCAAAGCGCTCATTCAAACAGGTACCGTATCTCTTATATTCAAATACATTCCAAAGGATGCACAATAAACAATCTATTTTACATTCTGAAAAATAAATTCTACAAAATTCCTATCCGATCAATTAAAGATAAATATACAATCATAAAAAATAAAATAAAAAACACAACCAGAATTACAGTGTTAAGTAACATATCACTTGATCATTTGCCGTAATAACAAGCAGTTTCTCCACAAAATAATACTACAAAATTCCTACCCGATCAATTAAAGAGATTAATTTAGTAATATCGAAATTTAAACGTTTAATAGACAACTAAATAGTGAAATTAAGGAGATATATGAAGTACCTTGTAAACAGTCACAGTTTTCAGCCTCCTTCCTCACAACATCGAGAACCGAATCAATAAGCTCGGCTCCCTCAGTGTAGTGACCCTTGGCCCAGTTATTACCAGCACCAGACTGTCCAAAGACAAAGTTATCGGGCCGGAAAATCTGACCATAAGGCCCAGATCTGACACTATCCATAGTTCCAGGCTCCAAATCCATGAGGACGGCGCGTGGAACAAACCTTCCACAACTCGCTTCGTTATAGTAAACGTTCAACCGCTCCAGTTGAAGATCATTGTCTCCTGCATACCTTCCGGTGGAATCAATGCCGTGTTCGGCACAGATAACTTCCCAAAACTTGGCTCCGATTTGGTTCCCGCACTGACCTCCTTGAATGTGCAAAATCTCACGCATTTTTGCTGCTGAAATTTGAATTTGATTTTGGATTTTTATGTGCTTTTGTTGTGTAGGAGAGAGGACCAGTGAGGGTTTTAGTGGTGTAGAGAGAATAATTTGGATTTGGGAAATGCAGCAGAGAAGAGGGAGAGTTTATATATTGGAAAGCCGCGAGTAAACGGGAGCTTTTTCGCCGTTAACTGTAACGGTGGTGGAAACGTTTCGTTTTAGTGGGAATTTTTGAATTTTGAAATGTAACGAAAATTTTGGGGTGGGTTGGGATGTCGTAATCACCGTACGTGTATAGTTAGTTGTACATAGCAGTAATATGAATGTGAAAGGTGGCACGTAATTGAGAGGAGACATGTCTCATGATGCTTCTTTTTTTCCATATTCTGCAGATATTTTGCTATTTTTTGGAACTATACATTTTTATTTACCATGATTCTTTCATAAATGTTTTGATGTTTGTAATTCTAGATAAATTATAATTTATTTACGTCCCTCAAGTTTTCTTTAAAAATCAAACTCATCCTCTAACTTTGAACAATTATCATTCGGCTCCTCATATCAAAAGCGATTTCTTAAAATATCTATTTTACCCTCTATAATTTTTATCTCTTATTTTTATTCTTCAATATAATGATATTTTCTTATTTTAATTTATGTTATCGACTTACCTATAGAAAAATTTAAAAAACTTTTTTGAAACCAAAATGGTGAGAAGGGGTAGTCAAGCATATAAGTTAATGATGTTCAATAGTGAAAAAAATGAAAAAAATAAAAATTACAATAAATAATTTACTCGTATGAGCAATTTTATTAATAGCAAACTCAATCTATCTACAAAATTGAGAATAAAGAGAATGAAATTTTATAAATTATACGCTGCAAGTAATAAAAATAATGGACGAAAAATAGTAAATTTTATAATAAATTTGCAAAAATTATCTATTTACAATTTGCATGAACTTTAGTTATAATTTTGAAAAAATCTACTAATAACAATCAAAACTAAAAAATTTATATACACGTAGTGAATAATAAAAATAGTGAAACTTAAAATTACACACACACAGACATACATTATATGCATTTTAATATACATGCATTAAAATAATAATAATAATAATAATAATAATAATAATAATAGTAAAGAACAAGCATTACATTTTGTAATAAATTCATAATATGATTATTTTATTTATGATGTTAGTGAAATTAGATTAAATTATATAATAAGATATAATATTTTTAACTTATGAATAAATACATGCATTAAAAAATTTCTAAATAATATAAAAAATGTGTTACATATATATATATATGGGAGTTGAAAATGTCAAGGGAAAAATAGATATTGCATAGGATAAAAGAATGAAAATGACAATTGTTCAAAGTTGAAAGATGAGTTTGATTTTTAGAGTAAACTTGAGGGATGTAAATGATTTTTACCCATTTTCTAAATTATAATTTTATTTGTTAAAACATTTTTAAAAAATTGATATCTAGATTGAGATGTAAATTAGAAAATATTGTAATTCAAAATCTCATATAAACAATTACTCTACAACATAGTAACTCTTAATTGACCACCGCCCAGGTATAAATAAAAAGAAAACAAATGATCTTCTCACCTCATAAAGTAAGGGAAAAATTTATTCACTAAGTAAATATGTAAATGAATGGTCTAACTTGTGTTTTGCATACGAATTTCTTTTACTTAATCATACTTATACTAGAGTATCTCTAACTTCTGACTCTTATAATTAAATTATTTTATATTTAAGTATAAAGCGTGGACAAATACTTTTCCAGAATTGCAATATTCTAGTCAATTTTGAGACAGAAGGGTGAGTGAGTGTGGCCCTGTAATAGTGTTGCTAAAGCCATCTGGAGAGATGATGGGCAACATATATCCGAAACGTGATTTTCACTCCTAACAACCGGAAAATGAAAAGGACATGCCAGAATAATCCATATATGTTGCTTGTTGCACTGCCACTGTCAGTATAGAAATAGAGAGATGCCAAGGATTAGTCAAGTGGCAAGTAGACCCATTAATCATTAAATATTTGCCATGAAGCAACGACTCTCTATCCATTGCTAACTTCTTATTCAAGCAAAATGAGTTACTATCTCGTGTACATGTACATATATAACAACACTTGATACTTTCTTATGATACATTCACCTGCAGAATTTATTTGGGTATATCAACAAATTGGATCTTAGGAGTTAAGTAAGTTTAAACCTTGTGTGATAATATCATATGAAGATGAGGTTCAGGCATGTGAAAATAAAGTTCGAGAAGCAGCAATGTTCTAGATTGTGAGAAGGTGCAAGAGGTTGGTAGTAATAGGTCTAAGGAAAGATAGAGATAAACTGAGGAAGATATGGTACATCTTTAGCTCACCTAGAACATGATCCTAGATAGGAGAACTTAGAGGATGAGGATTAGAAAAGAAGGTTAGTATGTAATAGAGGGATCTCTCTTGTTTCTATAGGAGTGCATGGTTCTAGTTTAGAGCACCTGATTTGCTCCCTCTTCTATTTATCAGTATTATTACTAGTATTTTAGTATTATCTTATTCTTCAATTTTATCACTTTTGTTGTTTCTTTTACTTTGGTTTTCCTTGCTATTTTGCGGGCAATACTTTTTTTCTTCTTTTCTTCAGTATTTTCTTCATAGTTTTTTTACTTTTGTATTTTTCAAATATGTTCAGCAATTTTTTGCGCCGAGGGTTTATCGGAAATACTTTTTCTACCTCACACGAAGTAAGGGTAAGGTCTACATACATTTTACCCTCATCAGACCCCACTTGTAGAACTAGGGATGGCCGTGGGGGCGGGGCGGGATAGGTTTGGCAAAAACCACAAAAATTTTAACTTGCCAAATTGCCCCGCCCCGCCCCACTTAAGTTTTTTTTTTCTTCCTTTTTTCTTTTATTTTTTGTAAAACAAACTAGTTTGATATTTTATTATTTTATAAAATGGAGAGTTTAATATTATTCAAGCAATTATGTTTTTCTCTTTGTCGTAGTATGAAATTACATGCTTATACCAATTAATCTCATTAGTAGTAAAAGAAGTTTTGGTTAAGTTTTTTCTCTAATACAGTTGGTCTATTTCGGATTTCTCTATATGCTGCATTTCTAACTTGGTATTATTTTTTCAAATGCACACTCTAACTATTTTTCTTCTTACTATTTAGCCTCTAGGATATCCTTAATACATATACACTGATTTTTTTTAATAACAATTTATTTCATCTCTCTATTATTTTTGCCATATCTCTACTTTATTTTCATTCAAAACACACAGATCATTCAAAATTATGTTTCTCCAAAAAGTTTAAGAAAATTTAAAAGGAATAGCTAAAGCAGGAAAATACTCTTCGCGTACGATTAGAACTATTTTGCCAAGGCTTCAGATTACCAATTCATTATCGAGAAAATGCGGGCTAAACTTGCAAATTGGAAAACCAATTTTCTAAACATAGCTGATAGGACTACCTTAGTACTTGCAACCCTTAATTCCATTCCAAACCGCGCTATGCAATACACCTTGCTCCCCAAAAAAACTCTTAAACAAATTGATCAAATTCAAAGAAATTTTATCAGGGGCACTACGTCAAACCAAAAAAAGCTTCACCTTATTAATTGTAACACTGTTTCCAAGCCTAAAGCTATAGGAGGCCTAGGAATGAAAGACGCCCAGTCAAAAAATAAAGTCTTGCTCAGTAGTCTCTCTTGGAGATTAATTAAGAATATCTCCTCCCCCTGGGCAAACCTCCTAATCCACAAATATTGTAAGAAAGACCTCAAACACTCCTCCTTCATATGGAAGAGTGTTCTTACTGGTTGGAAAACTTGTAACGAAGGAATTCAATGGTTTCCTGGCAGAAATTCGAACCTTAATAGTTGGGAGACCCAATGGATCCCTCAACTCCATCTCTGAGAGCCTGCATTGAGGGCCCTCTGAATCTTATGAAGCTACCCTTCCTATCAAGAAATTATTCCATAAAGGGATATGGAATTTTGATAAAACCTTTTTACTATACCCCCTTCAATCATGGATAAAGTTAATTTTATTCCCTTACCCCTTCAAAACATAGATAAACCCCTATGGAGACCCAACCTAAACGGGTTATTCAATACAAAATCTTGCTACAAATTACTAAATCAATGGGACACTAGTTGTAACCATGACTTTGAGTGGATATGAAAAATGCCCTGCCCTAATAAAATAATATATTTTTTTGGCAAATTCTTCACAATAAGATTCCTTGCCGTTCATATCTCTATCATATTGGCATCAATTTAAATCCTCATTGCCCTAGTTGCAAAGATCAAGAGGAAACCATCACTCACATCTTCCTCACATGCCCCATTGTCTCTGGCATATGGAGATACTTTAAAATTACTAACTTGTTCACTAATCAGGACGAACATTTGTTAATCAAACTGAGGGACAAAATATCAATTCTAATACCCTAAAAATCCCTTGAAGTAATCTTCTACCTTTCCTTCTATGGGGTATCTGGATCAGTAGAAACGACAATAATATCAACAACACCCATTATTCCCCTCGCATGAAACATATCTGCAATCTAGCTTTTGAATTCCTCTTTTTCAACTCCACTGGCTTATCAAATGTGGATAAATCCATCATTGACATAAAATGGTACCCTCCTCAACGTGACTGGCACAAGCTTAACACGAATGGAGCCTTCAAACAAGAAGGAAATAAATCTGGTATTGGAGGAGTCTTCCGAAACCATAAAGGAAAATGGATATTAGGCTTTCAAAAAATAGACAATGCTCTTTCACCTTTATACTCAGAACTCCAGGCAATCCACGAAGGCATGAAAATAGCAATTTACAACCTATTTTCATTAGAAATTGAAACAGATTCCACCGAAGCTATCCATACACTAGATAAAGATCACTTTGTCATGACTAATACTGTTCATTTATGCAGGTCATTGATGCTCCAGCAGAAGGACCTGTCCCTACGGCATAACTTCCGCGAAGGAAATCGAGTAGCCCACCTTTTGGCAGCAGATGCATGCAAGGACACTTTTTGGCAACCATGCAAAGAGACAGCTAAACTACATCCAACACCACCTCCTTTTGTAACCCCACAGCTTGCTAAAGATCTGGATGTTATTCACCTTTACAAGAAGTCACTAGACACTACGGCATGTAATAGACTAAAACTTCTAGGAAACCAAAATGTCACAAACATTGGTTCACCAAGTTGTGACAAGTTTTACTGTCAAAACGTATGTACCAGAAACAATTTCTAGTCTTTATATAATATAACTATCCATATTATCAAAAAAAAAAGAGCTATTTTGCTAACGTGCACCTAAGATACGATCTTCCCTGGTGAATCTCTAATATTGTACTTGAATTGATTGCTTTCTTTCAGAAAAAATAAAATTCAACTTTATGTAGAACCGCCCCGCCCCGCTTTAAGATTTTTAAAAACTATTTTAACTCGCACCGCATTAAGATTTTTAAAAACTGTTTTAACCTGTCACGCACCCGCATAAGAGTAATCCCGCCCTGCCTTGCATCAAACAAAACTTACCCCGCACGGCATCTGCTCCGCCCCATTTCCATCCCTATGTAGAACCACACTGAGTATATTATTAGTGTTGTGTGATAATGTTGTACAAAGAGACAACAAGTCATATTCTAACGCAAATGTAAAACTGTAATATCTCCACTATGTTTATGACTGGACATATGAAACGTGAATTCACATAAAATCATTTGGTTATTAGAAAATAATCCAGTAGATAATCAATATTAGCTATCTCCCATTAATCTATTTATTATATCTATGGATAATACGTGAATGAATTTATACTAGTACTAGCTATACCGATATTATTTATCTCTATAGTTCGTGACTCGTGTATTGCATCTTTCCACTGAATTAAACGACCCCTCAACTATTGAAGGGACGTTTCGTACACATCAATAATAGACATTACTTTGCCTTATTATTTAATTTTTTTGTACGCTCTCTCTTTCAATTTATGTAAACTTATTTGACTGGACACAAGTTTAAGAAAAGAGAGAAGACTTTTGAATTTGTGATGTAAAATAAGACACATTTGTTTTATGTGGCTATAAATCATTGTATAAAGATAAATTGTTTCCAAATATGAAAAATAATTCATTCTTTTAGGAACAAACTAAAAAAGAAATAGGTTCACATAAATTGAAAACTAGTACTTTAATTAACTGTCCCCTTTTATCCTTGACTACGTACGTACACTTGTGCTCCTATTTATCCTATTGCATTGAGACATTGACATCATCTCCATAAATTGATTAAGTCACGAACTGTGTGTTTTCCTACTGGTCCCAACTCCTAGGTGGTGATTGGAGACGGGTGAGAATAGAGTCCGGAACAAAAATGTAGTTCCTTTGGACTCAAAGAATTGAAATGTGTAGAAAAAACATTATGGTGACTATTTTATATATAACGCCCTTTTAAAGGGCGCTATACCTTAACGACTATTTGCCTAGTTAAGTATAGCGCACATTTAAAAGGCGCTATATATATAACGCCTTAATAAACCGCGCTATATATTATGTGTAATTCTTCTGTGCTTAACTGACATAACAATAATTTAACTGGGTATAGCGCCCTTATTTAAGGCGCTATACCTCAAAAAATTCGACCCCCCGGATTGGTTTTTGCGTTATTTAAAGACGTCAAGGATTTTGTAAAAATCCATTCAGAAATATTCTCAAGTTTTGTGAAATATTTCTTCGTTAAGTTGTTTTGCATTTTGTCATGATGTTTGAAGAGAGAAGAATTAGGGTTTCATTATATTTGGGGGGGAGGGGGGGAGGTTGTAGTCACAAATAACTCATTAAGTTATACTTTATCTCCCTAGTGTCATGTTAAGTTGCCACTTACAATGGAGTACGATACATTTGTATCATTGTTATGTAAAAAAATAAGTGTGAGCAAACGTTTGGTGAATATTAAAATAACCGGAAGATATTCGTATTTTGTGAATCCGCAAGGGGTTGCTTGTTATGCTGAGTTTAACATCGAAGACGATGAAATTCTGAGAGATTTTTTGAGGACTCCGGATGAATACCGAGAATTTATTGTGATAAAACTGTTGGAAATGTACGTCAAGGCTGAAGACATTCGCAATAATGAGGTTGCGCAAAGTATGGATATCCCTCAATCATCGGGTGGTTATTTTGGAGCAATTTCAGCCGAACAGGTTCCTGCTGAAAGAGTTTGGCCTGATCTAAACTTATTTTCACGGGCGAATGAGGAGCGAGGAAATAATTTCTCCCCTAGTTTACATAATCTACAAGTCGAGTGGTAAACTTTAATTTTTTTGTGTTACGATGTATATTTTTGTGTATTGAACTTGTATTAACACTCATATATTCCATAGGGGGTACCGACCAGATATGAATTTTACAAGTTATGAACCAATGGCCAGGTGAAATATGCCTAGTTTTGGTGTGTTGGATCATGGTGGTCCATCCGAGAGTCATCATCAACGGGATAATGTGCATCATGGGATATCAACACATTATGATTTGTAATTGAATACATAAAGTTATATGTAAAGTTTGGACTAATTTGAGTAACTCATTATTGTATTGGTTATGTAATAAAAACGAGCAACTTGATGGTTATGTCCTTACTCAATTGCCCGAAGACGACATATTTAATCGGGATCTAGCAGATGTGCAGAGTCAGGAAGAGAATATTGATTATGACAACAATGTCGATGAGTTTGGAGATGACACACCCTTCCCTGGCGAGGGTGACGATGAGGAGGAAGAGAATGCTGAACTTGATTTGACGAGGGAGTATGTTCTACCTCATGTTAGACCAAGACTGTACGAGTCCCAGGTTCCGTTTCATTCAAGGCAGATTCCCTACCTTGATCATTTGCCAAATATGCCGGATGTGGATGCCCTCACAAGAGATCTTGATGAAATTCGGACATCAATGTGGGATGAATCTAGAGCAACGGTGCTATCAAAAGGCATGCTTTTTTTGATAAAACGCGCGTAAGCATGACTGTGCGAATGTACAACATAAAAGAGTGTTGCGAGATGGTGGTTCATGAGTCATCTCCGTATGTATACAAGGTTTTATTCTGCAGATGGTTTGCGGGTTGTAATTGGATGCTGCGTGCGAGGAAGTAAAAAACAAATATGTGGGTTATGGGTAAATATATTGGCACCCATAATTGTGAAATGGGCACATTCAGTGAGAATCACATATTGCTTCTGCAGTCCGCAAAATGACCGCGAAAGATGGCGCAGGGAGCTGGGATGGTCTGCCTCAATTTGCGGTCGTTATGCGGCCCGCAGACCTGTTCTTCGGTCACATAATGCGCTACAGAACCTCCCTCTGCAAAAGTTTAAGGATGATTATGCGACCAAATTGCGGTCCGCGAAATGGTTCTGCGATCGGATAATGGACCACAAAAATGACAACAAAAATGGCCAAAAAGACTGCCTTACTCTGCGGTCATTCTGCGGCCTGCACAGTGATTATGCGGCCGTATAATGGGCTGCAGAAATGCACACTTCTACAAAATATTTTCCTTTAACTCTTTAGCATACTGTTCAATCCAAAAAGTCTGAACCCTACTATTATTAACCTTTGCGCCTACTTCGGCATCACGGAAATCTGGGTTTTTAGGAAAACATTTTACAGGAACTTATATCCTCCCTTACTTAAGATCATTTATCCTTAAATAAGGATCAAGGCCCTTAGCACCTTCTGCAACTCAGCTTTCATACCACACACCACCAGTCCTAAATTTTACTAACTCCCTAGATTTCCAAAATTTCGCCAGAGTTCCCTTTGTAGCTAGGCCTATCCACATGTCAGAGAGCCCTAGAAACACATCTTACAAATATATGCATAACTCAATAGTGTAACAAAACTCATAACAATACCAATCGTGGCCTCATAAATAACATATAACCAAAAATGAGCACCTTTACATCAATTGAGCAAGTGATACAAAATTTATAAGAAGTAACTTCATAGAAACTATTACATGGCTATTCAAACAAATGAAGGTACTTCCTTTTCATTTCTTCCTCGGCTTTCCAAGTGGCCTCTTCAACCTGCTGGTTTCGCCACAGCACTTTCATAGAGGCAATTTCTTTATTCCTCAACTTTTAGACTTGCCTATCAAGAATGGCAACTGGAATTTCTTCATATGACAGTTCTTCATTAACCTCAATGGTCTCAACTGGCACAATAGCTGATGGGTCTCCCACTACCTTCTTCGGTATAGACACGTGAAATACCGGGTGTACTAATGACATCTCTGGTGGTAGATAAAGCTTGTATTCCACCTGACCGATCCTTTGAATGATTTTGTATGGCCCGACATACCTCTGACTCAATTTCTCTTTCTTTCCGAACCACATAATACCCTTTATGGGGGAAACCTTCAAGAATACCCAATCATCTTCTTTAAACTCTAAGTCTTTGCGACGAACATCCGAATAGGATTTTGGATGACTCTAAGCAGTTATCAACCGTTCCTTTATGATCTTAACCTTCTCCATGGCTTGATGCACGAGGTCTACTCCCAACAATTTAGCTTCCTCAACTTCGAACCACCCAATAGGAGATCTACACCTCCTACCATACAATGCCTCAAATGGTGCCATCTGAATGCTAGCAAAAAAGCTATTGTTATATGCCAACTCTATGAGTGGCAAGTGATCATCCCATCTAACCTTGAAATCAAGAACACAAGCACGCAATATATCCTCAAGCGTTTGAATAGTCCGCTCTGCTTGCCTGTTGGTTTGTGGATGGAAGGTTGTGCTAAGATTTACCTAAGTATCCAAATCTTGCTGAAATTTCTTCTAGAAATTAGCTGTGAACTGAGCCCCTCGATCGAAAATGATGGAAACTGGAGTACCATGGAGCCTGACTATTTCCTTAATATACAACTGAGCATATTGATCCACTATGTCGGTAGATTTAACTGGCAAGAAGTGTGCTGATTTCGTGAGTCGGTCCACGATCACCCAAATTGAGTCAAACTTGCGCGGTATTTTCTATGACAAAGTCCATATTAATCATCTCCCACTTTCACATTGGAATTTCTATATTCTGTGCCAACCCACCGGGCCTTTGATGTTCGGTCTTCACTTGCTGACAATTCGGACACCTTGCCACAAAGTCCGCTACATTCCTTTTCATGTTATTCCACTAATAGACTTCCTTGAGATCGTGATACATCTTTGTAGAACCTGGGTGCATGGAATACCTAGAAGCGTGAGCTTCAGCCATGATTCTTTCTCGAAGACCATCTACATTTAGAACACATAGACGCCCTTGGTACCGTAGGGTACCATCATCGATGCCAAGAGAAAAGGTCGTGGTCTTGTGTTTATGAATCCCCTCCTTCAGTTGCACCAACAATTGATCATTGTATTGTTTTTCCTTGACTTTCTCCACAAGCAATGATTCGGCTCTATTTTGCACAATTACCCCTTCTTCATTAGTGTCCGCAAGACGAACTCCCAAACTATCCAATCAGTGAATATCCCTGGCCAACGACATTTGATACGCCTTCGATGAACCAAACTTCCCATAGATCCGGCTAAGAGCATCTGCCATGACATTGGCTTTTCTCGAGTGATGTAAAATATCGAGGTCATAGTCTTTGAGTAACTCAAGCCATCTTATCTACCTCAAATTCAATTCCTTCTGTTTGAAAATATATTGAAGGCTCTTATGGTCCGTGAATACATCCACATGGATCCCATACAAAATAATGACTCCAAATCTTCAATGTAAATACCATTGCAGCAAGTTCTAAGTCATGTGTTGGATAGTTCTTCTCATAATTCTTGAGTTGCCTAAAAGCATAAGATATAACCTTGTCGTGTTGCATTAATACATACCCGAGACCAATTCTTGAAGCATCGTAATATACCACAAACCCATCAGCACCCTCTAGCAGGGTCAATACCGGCACCGTAGTCAATATTGATTTCAATTCTTGGAAGCTCCTTTCATAGGCATCAGACCATTGAAACTTAACCGCTTTCTGCGTCAATTTAGTCAACGGAGAGGCAAGAGTAGAGAACCCCTCCACAAACTTCCTATAATACCCTGCTAAGCCCAAGAAACTACGAATCTTTGTTGGAATGGTAGGTCTAGGTCAATTCTTCACCGCTGCAATCTTTTGAGGATCAACCTTAATTCCATCTCTAGAGACGACATGACCCAAGAATGTAACAGATTCAAGCCAAAATTCACATTCGAGAACTTCACATACAGTTGGTGCTGATGAAAAGTCTGCAGAACTGCCCTGAGATGATCGGCATGGTCCTCTTGACTTTGTGAATATACAAGTATGTCGTCAATGAACACTATCACAAAGGAGTCAAGAAAAGGCTTGAAGACTCGATTCATAAAATCTATGAAAGCTGTCGGGGCATTTGTTAGCACAAAAGACATTACCAAGAATTCAAAGTGCACATACCGGGTCTTGAAAGTTGTTTTCGGAATATCCTGCTCCCTTATCTTCATTGGTGATACGCGGACCCTAAGTCAATCTTATAAAAGTACCTAGAACCATGTAATTGATCAAACAAATCATTTATTCATGGAAGAGGGTACTTATTTTTTATGGTAACTTTGTTGAGTTGCCGGTAGTCAATACACATACGTAGCAACCCATATTTCTTTCTTACAAAGAGAACTGGTGCGCCTAAAGGCGACATACTCGGTCGGATGAAACTCTTCTTTAACAGATCCTTCAATCGTTCCTCAAGTGTGAGCTTTTGCCATGATTCTTTCCTAGAGACTATCTACATTTAGAAAACATAGACGCCTTTGGTACCGTAGGGTACCATCATCCATGCTAAGAGAAAATGTTGTGGTCTTGTGTTTATGAATCCCCTCCTTCAGCTGCACCAACAATGGATCATTGTATTGTTTTTCCTTGACTTTCACCACAATCAATGATTCGGCTCTATTTTGCACAACTACCCCTCCTTCATTAGTGTCCACAAGATGAACTCCTAAACTAGCCAACTGGTGAATGTCCCTGGCCAACAGCCTTTGATACGCCTCCAAGTGAACCAAACTTCCCATAGATTTCCGGCTAAGAGCATCTGCCACGACATTGGCTTTTCCCGAGTGATGTAAATATCGAGGTCGTAGTCTTTGAGTAACTCGAGCCATCTTTTCTGCCTCAGATTCAATTTCGTCTGTTTGAAAATATATTGAAGGCTCTTATGGTCCGTGAATACATCCATATGGATCCCATACAAATAATGACGCCAAATCTTCAATGCAAATACCACTGTCGCAAGTTCTAAGTCATGTGTTGGATATTTCTTCTCGTGATTATTCAGTTGCCTAGAAGCATAAGATATAACCTTGCCATGTTGCATTAATACACACCCGAGCCCAATTCTTGAAGCATCACAATATACCATAAACTCATCAGTACCCTCTGGCAGGGTCAACACTAGCGTCGTAGTCTATATTGATTTCAATTATTGGAAGCTCCTTTCACATGCATCAGACCATTGAAACTCAACCGCTTTCTACGTCAATTTAGTCAACGGAGAGGCAAGAGAAGATAATCCCTCCACAAACTTCTTGTAATACCCTACTAAGCCCAAGAAACTGCGAATCTCTTTTGGAGTGGTAGGTCTAGGCCAATTCTTCACCGCTGCAATCTTTTGAGGATAAACCTTAATTCCTTCTTCGGAGACGACATGACCCAAGAATGTATTAGATTCAAGCCATAATTCACATTTCGAGAACTTTGCATACAGTTGGTGATAATGAAGAGTCTGTAGAACTGCCTTGAGATGATCGGCATGGTCCTCTCGACTTCATGAATATACAAGAATGTCGTCAATGAACACTATCACAAAGGAGTCAAGAATAGGCTTGAAGGCTCGATTCATAAGATCCATGAAAGCTGTCGGGGCGTTTGAGCCTAAACGATATTACCAGGAATCAAAGTTCCCATACCATGTCCTGAAAGTTATTTTCGGAATATCCTGCTCCTTTATCTTTAACTGGTGATACCCGGACCGTAAGTCAATCTTGGAGAAGTACCTAGCACCTTGTAATTGATCAAAAAATCATCTATTCTTGGAAGAGGGTACTTATTTTTTATGGTGATTTTGTTGAGTTGTCGGTAGTCAATACACATCTGTAGTGACCCATATTTCTTTCTTATAAATAGAACCGGTGCGCCCCAAGGAGACACACTCAGTCGGATGAAACCCATCTCTAACAAATCCTTCAATTGTTCCTTTAACTCCTTCAATTTTGCCGGGGCCATTCTATAAGGTGGAATAGATATAGGTTGTATTCCTGGAATCACATCAATCCCAAAATTAATCCCAAAATCAATCTCCCTATCTGGTGGGATCACAAGGATCTCATCAGGGAAAACATCTGGGAATTCATGCACAACTGGCACAGACTCAAGTGTAGGTGCCTCAGCATCGATGTCCGTGACCCGGACCAAGTGATAGATACATCCCTTGTTAATTATCTTCACGGCCTTAAGGTAAGAAATAAACCTGCCCTTTGGCACCACATTATCCCCTTTCCATTCGACAACTGGTTTATTTGGAAATTCAAGCCTCATAGTTTTAGTTCGGCAATCGAGCTTGGAAAACATGAATAAAGTGAGTCCATCCCCATTATTATATCAAAATAGACCATCCCCAATTCAATGAGATCGTCCATGGTATCCCGACCTCGTATTGTGACAACACAATCTCTATTAACCCGTGCAGCCACAATAGACTCATCGACTAAAGTAGATACAGAGAACGACTCATGGAGTTGTTTCGGCTCTATCCTGAATTTCATAGAAACATAAGGGGTAACATAGTACAAGGTGGAATCGGTATAAATAAGAACATATACATTATGAGATTGGACAGTCAATATACCTGTGACAACATCTGGAGAAGCCTTTACACTCTGGCGACCACTCATGGCATAGAAACGGCTGGGTCCTCCTAAACTCTGTGCACCACCCCTTGCTGCACCACGCCCTACTGGTACTGGGGTGCCTCAAGATGGAGGGGGTGCTAAAGATATAACAGTTACAAGACTGGATGGTTGTGTCGTTCCCCTGCCCGCACCTTGGCGGGATGCACGACACTCCCTCTGAATATGACCTCTCATCCCGCACCTATAACATACTGGAAGGTCCATGTAGTAGATTCCAAAATGCATCCTCCCATACTTGGGGCATAGGGGCCTCCACTACTATTGGAATCTCCCTCTTGATCGGCCCTGCTGGTGGAGTCCCCTGCTGTCCTGATTGGGCCTGAAATGACTAGCCTGCTAACTAGCCCCTATCGGCGGTGCACTGGCTGAAGACTGAGAATATGACTGGGATGGTCCTGACGATCCTCCCCTAAAAGCTTGTCTTCCCCCACCTAATAAATCTTCAGGATGGCTCTGAAGTGGTCTTTCTTTGCACACTTGTAACAACCATCAATGTTGTTGTTATTATTTTTCTCCACAGCTTTGGATTTGAATGAGCTACCTTTCTTCAAGAAACTACCTTTCCTTATAGGCCGCTGGTAACGTCTGGTTAGCATTAACATATCATCTTCTTCAACGTCCTATTTGTGGGTGGTCTTGAGCAATAGGTTCTTGGTCTTGCAAGATTTAGAAGTTTGTCGATCCAAGCAATCCTCATTGAGTTTTAGCTCATAAGTCTCTAGGTTTCGAATTAGATCATCAAGGGTCATTGTATGCTCATAATTTTCCTCACAATCTTGTTACGAGGAATAACTTCTACAAGAGATATTAATCTATTGATATTTATAGTTAGCCTAGTATGCATCTCCCGGATAGTTTCCCCGGATTTCATCTTAAACATTTCATATTGCCTAGTTAGCATGTCAATCTTTGACTGCTTCACTTGAAAGGTACCTTCATGAGCACACTACGGAACATCCCATATAGCTTTTGCATCTCTGCAGGCAGATCGGAGACCAATTTCACATATCAGAATCTTCTTAGCTTTGGCATTCTTTTGAACTCCTTTAACATCTTCTTCGGAGTATTTTTATCTTGGTTTTGGTCCAGTAGGGACACCCTTGTCATCAAACGGCATGGGAATCTTTGGTCCCTTCTCAACAATATTCTAGAGTTTCAGGTCTTCCTTCCAAGAAATCATGCATTCTTTCCTTCCACCATCCGTAGTGTTTCCCACTGAATAGTAGTGGCCTAACAGTTGTTTGTCTTTCATGAGCATCTGATGGTGCTACCATTATGGATCCTTTTAAGGTATTAGCTTCTTATGAAATAACTTTCTCTGATATCAATTGTTATTTTGGACTATTTAAACACAAAAAGGGGTTGAATTGTGTCTTGCCTGATTTTCACATTTTCAAAGAATCTGGTTCTTTGACTATTTGAATAGACACAAGCATGAATTATTGCGAAAAGTAATCAACACAGAGATTTTTATGTGGAAAACCTCCTTGATTAAGGGAGTAAAAACCACTACCTACCCAGGAGGATTTTCCTCAAATTTTCACTAACTTCAAAGAGCAATTTTAGATTACAACTCAATAACCAAGGGGATTGACTCTAGTACCCTAACCCCTACAATCAACCTAATTGTAGCAACCTCTTCCTAGACGAACTCTAGCCCAGAAAGCTTACAAAAATAACGTCTCTACAATAACCTATTATTGAACTTCTATGAAAGCAGATATGTTACAATTCAGTACACTAGACTGAACCTAAAAACTAAAGAACTCGAGTAGCTTCATCTTCAAGAACTAGTTCTTTAGTTGATTGAGTTGAATCTTCAGAAGCAGCTTTTGCTTTACTTGCTATTGTCAGAAGTATTCTCACGATTTCTCTCAATAGCACTAGTCTTGAATTATGGCAACAGGTCTTCTTTTATAGGTGCAAGGTTGGCCGAAAGTCTTTCTTCAGTTAATTGTCCAAAAACTAAAATATTTCGGTTAAGAAAATCCTCTCCTATTTAGGCTTGGTTTCCTTATTTGATTCTAACTTTGCAACCTTCTTTCTTTCCACGAGTATTTTCCATATATACATATTTCTTTTATTACACGAAGTCCATCCATATGCGTATTCCTTTTTGGACATGGACAGGATCTTCTAGGAATCCCTACTCGCATGAGAATGCTAGCCTTTCGCGTTTGTCTTGCTTTCTTCAGCTGGCCTGCTGCAAACTTGGTTCACTTAACTTTTAATTTAAATATTTTGTATTATTTGCACAACAGTCTTGCAACACGCCAAACTAGAACATAAAACTTGATTCTCAAACAAATTTTGTTAATCATTAAAACATAATAAATGCTCATCTCAACATTAAGGCTTAGCTTAAACTGCCACAAACTTTGGATGAATTATTTTCGAACTTGTTTATAGATTTAATCCGTCTTAACCCATCCAAATTTAGTTCAACGATGTCCTATTTGACATCTTGATTTTCTACCTATACAATGCCATTCTAATTTGTCCAATTTTAATGACGTCGAGATTTCAAATGTCAAAATATAAGCTGATTAGTATATCTTATAGTTTCAGTAGACTGGATTTATGTATTTTTTATTTCTTAACTTTTAATTTGATTGCTCGAAATTCTTTCATTATTCGAAGGCATTAGGTAATGTATTTGAGACTACAATTTGCTTATCTTTTTCACTCCACAAATAAAGTTGATTTGGCACATCCTCCATTCTCTATTTTATAAAAATAGTGCTACCAAGTAAAATATGGATAAAGGCATCAATGCCAAAGACCAAGACAAATCATTAGTTTAGAAAGTTAAGAAGAAAATGCTCAAGGAATTCTTTTATATTTTTTTCTTTTGAGTCAAGTCTTAAATAAAAGAAACATAAATATCCACCAATGATTCATTGATATGATTACTGATCTCCTTAAGCCTATTGTCGCACAACTTCTTTCACATACTTATTATCATTTTCACGGATAGACTCTTCTTTATTATACTTCAAACAAAAGGTCTAATGCGATCTTGAATAACCTTCAATTGGAGTGTCTGCTTCATCATTTCACTAAAATTTCTCTCTTCCTTCTCTCTAGTTTCATTTCACCAATATCATATGCATTCCAACGATCCTTCCCCACCACATCCATCGGCTACACCTGACTCAAGCAATAAGAATTTGACAACTAACCTACAAAATCCTACTAAATCTCAATTGCCACTTACTAACATAAAACTAGCGACTACTACAGAACTATCAAACCAAGAAACCACCGCTATTGCCACCGAAGATGAAGTTAATAAGGACCAAACCAACTTAATTACCCAAGCCAATAATCAGCCTAAACCTTCATCCACACACAACATACCAACACAACCTAAAACCTCATTAAATTTCGACATACATCAGCCTAGAAACGACCAAATCCCAGATAATACCAATTACCCACAGCCTTCTCATATTACTGAGCCATCATCTGCTACCTTATCCTCTCAAATACCAGTATTAAACAACATACAGTACAACAAAGCTTTGATAGATAGGGAAAAAAGGACAGAACAGGTAATCTCAAAACCTTCCTTTGCCGCAACAATTCAAACAAAATTGCCATCTTTGGACAGTGATTCCCCACCTGTGGAAATTACTTATCGAACCTACCTAGGTAAACCAATAGTTTACTTCACTGCACAAGACTATTTTATTAATTTGGCACATGAGTACAAAATTACTATTATTGGTAAGCTCTATCAGAGTAAACCGATTATGGAAGAGATTAAGAGAGTTTTTGTTAGTTAATTCCATCTAACAGGGTCAGTGAAGATTGCTTATTTTGATCCCAAACATGACTATATTTATTTCACGAACCATGTGGACTATAATCATATTCTCTTTAAGGAATATGTGGATATAGGAGAAGCACCTATGAAAATCATGAAGTGGACTGCAGATTTTAAACTTAAGGTTGAATCATCCATTATTCCAGTATGGATTTTGATACACCACTTACCTTGGCACTTGCTCAACTAGAAGGTCATCTCTAGGATGGTAAGAGAGGTTGGGGTTGCGGTTGCCCCGGATCAGGCAACTTATTCCAAATCTAGGGGAATGCAGCCAAAATTAAAGTTGAGATTAATCTTTTGAAACGAAGGCTAGATCAACTATGGCTTGGAATTAAAAGACTTGATGGAACTCCAGTCGGTAAATGGATAGATATTGAATACGAAATGGTTCCAAGCTGTTACACCCCATATTTTTGTACGTGAGAGTGCATCGCTAGTCAATAGATGTAAGCTCAGAAATGAGATCATCTTTGAAAGTACATAAAGTAAGTTAATCATGTTACGTTGGAGGTTACAAATATTGAAGATCATTAATAACAAGTACCAAGAGGGTTAGAAGGCTTAGAAGCTAAACGAAATGAAGAAAATAAGTTTCGTCGAAAGTCAACAAGTTGGGAATGTTATAACATGTGCTTTTGGGGTGAGATTGGGGTGCTTAACATGATAAGGAAGATAGTTATGATTTATTTTAGTCGTATAATAGTCTTGTATTATGTTTTGAAGTCAAGCGAGTTGTGGAACAAAAGTTGCCAAAGGACATCACAAGTTACATCCATAAATGTGCTGAAAATTAGGTCAAATGTAGCTGAGCTTTTCTCCCAATATACTTGGAATTACAGGATAATTCACCTACCAAATTGAATATCTACGAGTCTAGTTTCTAACACATTAAACCATTTGTCTATACGACTTCGGAGTAGAGAGATATTCGCGTTTTTGCGAGACCGCGCAAGTAGCTCCCAATGGGACCCATTTAGGCGGTGGTCGACCTACTTCACTTTAAAAATGATTTGGACGCCTATTTTTTGCTCAATTTCGAATAAACTTTGTCTACAAACTTCTCCTAAACCTCCTAAATACATGAAAAATGGTTTGAAATGATTCCAAAGTGATTACAACATATTTCAACATTAAAAGTTAGTTCTAGTGAAGAACAACACCTCTTTGAGGTTGTGTTGTCATTGAGGATAGTTTTGGGCTGTGTTTGGCTGAAATTTTAAGTTGTTGCTACTGGAAAAGGTAAGTATAACAACCTATTAATTGTGCAGAAGCTTGTTTGTATGTTGGTTAAGTTGTTAGGATGATAATCTACAAAATAATATGTGGATTAGCTTAAGTCACTTATATGGTGTTGTATTGCCATTGAGGGCTATTGTAAGCTAAATATAACTTGGATTTCAACTTGAAGCTACTGTAGGAAGTATTTTTTATGTTCTTGCATGTGTTTAAGGTTATCTTGCTGTTGATTAAGTTAAATGGATGGACTAGACATGAACTAGTGAATAAAGTTGCTAATTGAAGATAGTTGGAGTTGTCGATTGTTTCCTTTGTTATAAATATATGGTATAATGATGGAATTATTGATGAATGACTTTATTATCATATTAATTATACTGTTAAGTTAATGTAAGAAGTCTATAAGAGGTGATATGGGTTATACAGACTCCAATCGGAGCTTGCCGCTCGTCGTGAAGTAGTTGTGACTTATTGTTGTTATATGGCGTCTTGTTATTGATATTTATATATTGCTAGATTTCTCATGTTGTTGTTTTTGGTATATGTTATTGGAGGAGGCCCTTGTTACAAGGGAAATGCTGCCCAAATTTACATAAACGAGCTACTAGTTTAAGTTGCGGACTTAGCCTTTACTCACCACTGATTTTGAATCTCCTTATGCTATGGTAGATTGAGTTGAGTTATTTGAAGAATTGTTTGGAAGATATTAAGGACTCAATGGAGTTAATATATGTTAAGGTACATCCATCTTTCTTTTGGCATGATCTAAAGTGAAATGAACGTAAATGATACGTTATTTCATAACGGATCTACTCCAAGAAACTAAGGTTGTCCATGTTATTATTTTCGTATAAAGTTATTCTAAGCAAGTATGTATGATACTTGAATCCTATTGAGGTTCATATTGATGGTATGGATGTCCATTATGTTAATCGACGGTGCGGCGACCTTACGTCACTCCTAAAGATTTAGAACATGATTCCACGAGTCCAACATGCATTACATATATGTATCTATTTTGTTCTACCGAGCCGTGCTATAGTCGATCGGTATGGAACCTATTGTTCAACCACTGATCAGTTGGATTTACCGAGCTTCACATAGCCGAGTACGATTCTATCGAGCCTTATGATGGCCAGGTATGTTTTTACCGAGTCCTCTTCGAGGCCGGGTACGATATGATGATGATGATGCCCACATAGGAGTATGTTTTTTTTAAAGTATATGTATATACATATGTATCATGCATTTCATGTCAGTCGTCCTCAAAGGCACTCAAATGTTATAGCTTATATCTTCTCTATCTCTCTTTACATTACTATTCTTATTTATGTTTTCCTGCCTCACATACTCGGTACTTTATTCGTATTAACGTCTCTTTTATCTAGAGACACTGCTTTTCATGCCCGTAAGTCCCGATAGACAGTTTGACAGTCGTCCAACTAGGTTATCAGCTCAGCGGAAGGTGTTGGTGCACTCCACTTGCTTCAGAGTTGCCTATTTGGTCAGTATAATTTGGACATGTATTGATTGGTATGGCGGGTTCCTGTCCTGACCTTTATGACATTTATGTACTCTTAGAGGCTTGTAGACATATGTCATGTACATGGATACTTATATATCCTTTCCGGCCAATGTTTAGAGAGTACAAATGATCATGTCGGCCATATAGGCCCGTATGTCACATGTATAAGTTTATGTATATTGGGTCGTCCTATTCTAGTATTCTCTTATGTTTTAGTCTGGTTATTTCATGACAGCCCTTGTGGCCAATTTATCAATGATAGTATAATAAGAAAGATATGTTATATTGGTACTCGGTTGGGTAAGACACAGGGTGTCCGTCGTGGCCCATCACTTTGGGTCGTGACACAAGCTATTGTCTTTACTTTAAGATGCAGGGAGATCTTGAAAGTCATTGCAGAAACAAGATCAGAGATTAGAGAATCGAGGCACAATGGGAAGAACAAACTAGAAAAGAGATGGAGAACAAATAGGAAGATGAGCTTTAAATAGTGACATGGCAAAAAAACAAAACAAAACAATAATAGCAGTAAATAATCAAATGACATATAAGGAGGTTAACAAGACTAACCTCCCACAAAATGGACCAAATGAGAAGACAGTCCCAGTTAAACAACAACAAAGTAAGGCGATTAATCAAGGAAGTCATAAACAAAATGGGGAAATCAGACAGAATCCCAAATATAGTAAAGGAATCATTATCAAAGAACCGGTAGAAGTTCATCAACTTTCTACTCTGGAAGAGGTACCTAGAAAAGAAAAAGAAAAAGTTGAGGACAGAGGTCCAACAAATAGTTTAAGAGCCAATCAAGATTTACAACCCGGGAGAAATATTACTAGCAATAAAGCAGAATCGAGAAACAAAAGGAAGAAAGGAGGATAGAGAAAGAAGAAAAATGAAGACATGGAGGAGGTTGAAATATCAGAACCCATTATTCAATCGTCAAACCAAATAATATCCAACGCAAATGAAGAGGGCGACAAAGAAAACATGATATCAAAAGAAAATTTCCAATCAGCAGATCAAAATGAGATGACATCAAGGTCATTGCCAGATAGAGTGAACTTTAAAAATGATACACAACTACAAAATAAAGAAACAGACCATGAGATTGATCCGGAAGAGATTCAAAATAGTTATTTGAAACTTATCAGTGGTACCACCCTGGGGGAAGAACAGAATAGTGATGAGGGTTATGCTCTAGACCCCTGTGAACAAGCAGAGTCATCAGAGGAGGAAGAGGATAGCTCGGAAGTTTAGGATTATGCTGATGAGGAGAGTTTAGAATAAGTGAAGATTATGTAAGTGTCGACAATGAGCAAGTAGAAAGTGATGATCAAGCAAATAGAGGAGGTGTAATACAAAAGTCAAACAGTGATGTTCAAGCAGATATATTGTTTGAGACGTTTTGCTCCCAGGCTCTGGTAGATGTTGCTATGACATCAGGCTTTGATACTTCCATTAACAAGATACGCCTATCTCCCAGGGGTAGAGGCAAAGGTAGAGGTAACAATAGAGGTGGCAGAAAATCAACAGGAGGAAGGGGCGGCAAGCACACTAAACAACAACATGTGTGTGTCTCACAGGAACTTCATTTCTCGAATTAACTCCATGATTAAATTTCTTTTTTGGAATATCAAGAGCATTCATTCTAATGGGGCTCTTAAGAAACTTAATCAAATGGTTAGATCAGAAAAATTTCCTTTTATAGCTTTATGTGAGCCATTTTTATAAAGCTGATAAGATGAAAAAATACAAAGAATACTTAGTTTCACTAATGCCTATTCTAATAGAAACAAACAGATTTGGATTTTCTGGGATGAGCTCGTGGATTACAAGGTTGTTGAGGAGGATGAATTGGAATGGAACTTCAATTTTGATTTCTTTTGTATATGCTAAGTGTAAGGCTGAGCAAAGGGAAGAATTATGGGATACACTGAAGGATATTACAGATAAGTACAAGATACCATGGTACATTGCACGGGACTTTAATTGTGTTGTTGATCCTTGTGAAAAGAAAGGAGGAAGCCCTCATAGAATGTCAAAGAGTTTACCTCTAATACATTGAATTTACCTCTAATACAATGTATTATGGATTGTGACCTTATTGATACAGGTTACTCTAGTTCTACTTTCACTTGGTGTAATAGATGGTGCCCGGATAAGAGAGTATGGAAAAGACTTGATATGATCCTTGTCAGTCATAAATGGATGGACATTTTTGTCTCTACTAGTGTCAACCATCTTATTAGAACAGGTTCTGATCATTCCCTCTTGTTTGTTATTGCAAAGACTACTCAAAGAGAGCCTATTAAATATTTTAGGTTTCTGGATTTGTGGACTGAGGAACCTGACTTCACAAATTAAGGAACCTGACTTCACAGGTTCTGGGCAATATTTTTGACAAATTAAGTTAAGGAGTTAGAAGGCAAGGTTGCTTGAAGACAAAATAGTTGCAGACAACTCTAAGGCCAACAGACCTTCTTTAAATAATGTTAATGCACTTCTGGTCAGAGCATATAAGAAAGGAGGCATTTTGGAGACAGAAATCAGAGGTGAAGTGGTTTCTAGAGCCAGAGGTGAATTCTAGATTTCATTCTGTTGTTAATGGGAGAAAGAAGAGACTATCCTTAAAGAAAATGAGAAGAGATTATGGAAGCTGGATTGAAGGAGATGATGATATTGCATATAAAGCTATCTTCTTTTTCCATAAACAATTCACTAAGGAGGATACAGTGGGTGATCTTTCAGTTCTGAATTGTATTCCTAAGCTCATTGATGAAACCGACAATGAGAGACTTAATGCATTACCTACAATGGAGGATCTTAAGGAGGTGGTATTTTCCGTGAGTGCAAATAATGCACCAGGCCCTGATGGTGTATCTGAGAAGTTTTACCACCCATACTGGGAGATCATAAAAGATGATTTATTACTAATTATTTCTGACTGTTTTGCAGGTAATCAAATCCCTAAAGCTCTTACACATACATGCTTAATTCTACTGCCTAAGGTAGAATGCCCACAACCATTTACAGAACTAAGACCAATCAGTCTTAGTAATTTTTCATGCAAGATCATTTCTAAATTGATGAATCAGAGATTGAGTCCATTGATGCAGAAATTGATCTCTCCCAATCATACAAGCTTTATCAAAGGGAGATCAATAACAAAAAATATTATGCTCACAAAGGATATGGTCCACAATATAACTAAGCCATCCTTAGTTGGTAATGTTGTACTTTTCAAGGATCCCAACAGATGATGCAGTAAAGAAGTGTGGTTATATGATTCCTTAAGTGGTGTTGCTATAATAACAATAAGGAGGAAACTATGACACATTTATTTAGCTGTAGTCAAATTGCTAGGCAGGTATGGACTTATTTCGGCAAAGCTTGTGGCATTAGGCTTACTCTTGGATAGTTAAGACAGATTGTCATGAGATGGTGGTTGAGCAACGATAGAAATAAGTTCAATCTCTGCTATTTCAATGTTTACCTTCATTGATATGATGGGAGTTATGGAAGGATAAATGTGCAACAAGATTTGACAAAAAGCACATGTCTGGCTGGAATGTTATTCAACATGTGACAAACTGGTGTACTATTATTCTTAGTACTCAATTTCCTAGTCTCCGACTTCCTAAGATATGGTTTGATAAATGCAGGAGTATTGAGAGGGCTCAATAAACAACTCTTTCTAGACCAGTAAAGTGGGAGAAATCTGAGAGAGGTTGGATGAATTGAAAGACGATGGGTGTAGTAAAGGGAATCCTGGGGCAATAAGAGAGGTTGGTGTCCTTAGAGATCACCTTAGTATTCTAGTGATTGCATTTGCTGACTTCTATGGCTTAGGTAGTAATAACACAGCTGAAGCTAAGGCAGTTTGCAAGGGATCAATTCATTTAAAAGTGATAGCGAAATCAGACTCATTGGTGATTGTCAATTTGATCAACAAGAAGATGAAACCATCATGGCAAGTCTTTCATTTGGTGGAACAAATCTGGGATATAGCAAAAAATGGAGAGTTTACCTTTGTTCATATTTTAAGAAAATATGGGTGACAACACCATGACGCAAGCTATCTTCATAGAAGTAGTTTCTCTTCCTAGTAAGGTTAGAGCTACTTTGAAGTTAGACCAAAAGGGCTTCCAAATTTCAGATTCAGGCCACGAAGAAATCGCTTCGCTATCAATGATGCTATTATATAATAGATCAATAGGTGGGGTCATATGGACCTACAAACATTTAGTATCACACTGTAAGGATGAGTGTTCAATTCCCTGATTGATCTTTTTTGAACATCTCTGCACTAGGTTGGTGTATACCAATCTACACTATGTTTATGAGGCAAAGGTTTATGTTGTAATTTTTGGTGAGAGTCATGCCTAACTCCATGATGGACCTTTGAAGAAAAAAATGAGCTTCAATTACAACTAAAGCATTTAAGGAACCATTTGTTTGAGCCTTTGTCCGGCACACTTTCACAAAGTGGCCAGCTGTCCAAATTAGACCCTCTACTAGTATGTAGTGCACCTTTGTGGGTAGCAACATTAGTAGCTGTTTAGACATAAATATTATTTGCAAATAATGAAATATTATTTGCTATCATTGTTTGTTTCACAATTTTTATACATTATTTCACTTTCAAATTGAAAAAAAAAAAAAAAAAAAGTCGAGTCTTATATTGGATTTTAAAATAAAAAAGCTAAGCTCATTGATTTTTTGAAAAAGTTTTCATAAGTTTATGCTACAATTAAAGCTTGAGCCAAAGGAGAAATCCGCTTTACAAAACCAACAAAAATCTTTTTTAAGAACCTAGATAACTTGCTTTAAACCTTTTTTTTAAAAATGAAAAGAGACCAATAAACTCTTAGGCGAAATATACGAGGCCTTTCCTCACAGAAAATCTAGGGGAAGTGCAAAGTTAGTCACTAATTAGAGAATATCTTTGCTTTTTAGCCATTGTTTAAAATGTATTTACTATTTAGCTAGTGTATAATAAATTTTTATCGCCCCGAATAAAAATACCCTTGTGCTAGACATGAGTGCTGTGTAAATATTAAGGACATGGTGTCCTTAACTTCATGAGTGTTGTGTTTAATTTTAAGGACAAATTGCCCTGTATTTGCACCCTTCTGTTGTTAAACTTTAGGACATCATATCATTAACTTCATATGTACAGTGTAAATATTAAAGACATGGTGTCCTTAATTTCATGTGTGCATGGTGTAAATGTTAAGGACATAGTGTCATTAACTTTATGAGTGTTGCGTAAAAATTAAGGACACGGTGTCCTTAACTTCATGAGTGTTGTGTAAAATATTAAGGACAATGTCCTGTATTTACACCTTTTGTTATTAAACTTAGGACATGTTGTCCTTAACTTCATGAGTGTTGTGTAAAAATTAAGGACATTTTCTTAACTTCATGAGTGTTGTGTAAATATTAAGGACAAAATGTCCTTAATATTTACACAACACTCATGAAGTTAAGGATCATGTCCTTAATATTTACACAACACTTATGAAGAAAGGGTAAAAACGTCTTTTCGTATTAATTTAATAGAGTAGTGATTATTTTTGCTCGGCATTAAAAATATTAAATAAAAACTAAATACCACATTAAAAAGTGACTATCCCACGCCATTTCTACGAAAATCTACTTGTATTAGCATTATTATCTTCCAAGAAGGATATGTAATACGTCAGTAAAGTCTAATTCACATCATGCATCTTTACTTTTTTCCTGACTCACCTTCAATTCTCCCCCTTGTTCAACATAGGATTGCTTCTCATGACCTTCTTTAATACGATTCATTAGGGTTTGAGACTCTTAATTAGAAGGATTTCAGCTGGAATTTGAAGCTGCAAATTAGTTTGAGGAGTATTTTAAGTGAAATAAGGATTTTTACTTATGAAACTCCAGTCTAAATGAAATTCACATCTAAAAATAATTTAGACTTTCAAATACTCTTTCTTAACTTCTAATTAACTTTAAAATGGAATACTCGTTTTTCAATTTCAACCAAATGGTTGTCCAAACAAGGGGCATAAGAGTCCTTAAAGAAACCAAAGACACCATTAAAATAAAAATTATTACTAGAAGTAATAATGAAGAAGTAAACTGAAAAGGCAAAATTGTCCTTAAAGTACATATGCTGAAATTCAAGGGAGGAGATGAAGTGGCATATGTATGGGAATGCCTAATCGTGCGAACTGTGACGCCATGACATGGGGAAGATTTTCAGAAAATAGTAGTCGTGGGCATGACAAGCCTAGAAAATTGTCAACTTTCATTTGTCCCCTCAAAATTCTCTTTTATTCTCCGCAATTCTCTCTTGCTTTATAAACATGCAAAATTCTCCCGTCTTACGGATTCAAGGATCTCTCCTCCTTCCCATACAACAACTCCATCCTATCCCTTTTACTTCGTTCTCTTTCTTCCTATCCATTTTGCAGAGATCCCTTATTACTTTTCTCATTAATTGTAGGACATCATGGTATCTTTCTTTCCTCGCTCCCTCAATCTGCCATCATTTATTTTTGGTATAATATATATATATATATATATATATATATATATATATATATATATAGTTTGTTTGAGATTTCTTATTTGTTTGCTTGTTGATGGTCTATTATGTTCACGAGAAGTTCCTCTTCATTTAAAATGCCTTCTTTGATGTCTGTTAAAGCAACATTTCGGTGCTTGGGAATTCTTCAAGTAAATTATGAGCAAGGGATGAGGAACAAAAAGAGAGTACTTTGATAATTAATTAAATAGGGAAATTGATATGTAATTGCATACATTTGTTTGGGCTGGATGGGTTGCATCTGTGTTCTTCACTGAAGAATATTTGTGTTATTAGTGCAAATAAGCCGATTAGATATAGGAACATGTTTACTAATACTTTCTTTTAGGTTACCATATTAGGCATTCTATAAATATTTATACGTTGTCAATTACCTAACTTAACTTGATGGTGTAAAAAAAAATTACAACAATGTTGGTGCACAAAACTAAAAATGTCAGAATCTACCTCAGGTTTATGATTTCATACTTGTGATGAATGAGCTAAAGGAGTTTTGTTAGGTGGAGCTATTCGCCGAAAATTACACTATGTAGGTGAATTTTTTTCTATATATATATATATATATATATATATATATTGAATCCCTTTAGCTTGTTCAGTGTGTTTATTTTCTTCTGTTTTCCCTCTTTCGCATTTTGACAAATTAATTTATGGGCCGGCATGCAGGCGAATGCTGCTTCTGGGATGGCTGTGCATGATGACTGTAAGCTGAAGTTTTTGGAATTAAAATCAAAGAGAAATTACAGATACATCATTTTCAAAATTGAGTCTCAACAAGTGGTGGTGGAGAAGCTTGGGGGCACTGAAGAAAGCTATGAAGATTTCACTAACTCTCTACCTGCAGATGAATGCCGCTATACTGTCTTTGATTTTGACTTCATAACAACTGAAAATTGCCAGAAAAGCAAGATTTTCTTTATCGCTTGGTAATACAATTTTTCAACTTAATTGTTTTTCTTCTTATTTCCTATTTAATTTATTATATTTTCTATACCTTTCTCTTCAATCTTTATGATCTTTATAATAAATTATAGTGATTACCAGTGTGTGTTAGCCCCTTTCTGATATACTGTCATGGATTTTAGGTTTCCTGATACATCAAAGGTGAGGATGAAGATGGTATACGCGAGCTCAAAGGATAGATTCAAGAGAGAACTAGATGTAATTCAAGTTGAACTGCAAGCAACGGATCCTAGCAAAATGAGCCTTGAAATTATAGAGTCGCGAGCACTTTGAATCTCATCATATATACGCACCCATCTGTAGCCTCCCCTTATTAATTTCCCCTTAAGACTCAGATTGACTATCTCCTCCTCAGGAGATGCGACAGAAGGTTGTGCGAGGACTGCAAGGTTATCCCAGGTGAGACCCTCTCAACGCAGCATAGGCTTTTGGTGATGGACATTTGTATTAGGATAAGGAGGAAGAAGAGGTCAGTACAAGGACGCCCCAGGATTAGGTGGGGCGCCTTAACTAAGGATAAAGCTAAGGAGTTGGAAGGAAGGTTATCGGCAATGGGAGCTTGGAGAAGTAGTGGGGACGCAAACACAATGTGGTCGACGACGGCGGACTGTATAAGAAAGGCGGCGAGAGAGGTGTTAGGGATATCTACGGGCCACAATGGTGGCCACAAAGGAGATTGGTGGTGGAATGCAGTTGTCCAAGGTAAAGTGGAAGCAAAGAAGGCGGCTTACTTGCGGTTAGTAGGGAGCACTGACGAGGAGGAGAAGAGAGAGAACGGTCAAAGGTATAAGGTAGCTAGGAAAGAGGCGAAGATGGCAGTGACGGAGGCTAAGACGACAGCTTTTGCTCGTCTGTATGAGGAACTAAGGAACAAAGGTGGGGAGAAGAAGTTATTCCGACTCGCTAAGGCGAGAGAGAGTACAACTTGGGATCTGGACCAAGTGAGGTGCATAAAAGATGATGACGGCAAAGTTTTGATGGGAGATGACCAGATTAAGAGGAGGTGGCAGACCTACTTTTATAAACTTCTAAGTGAAGAAGGGGATCAGGATATTATACTTGGGGAATTGAGGAATGCCGACAGTCACCATGCATTAAGTAATTGTAGGGACAGTGAGATCGATGAAGTAATTGAGGCAATGCGTAAGATGAGAAGGGGCAGAGCTACCGGGCCAGACAAAATTCCGGTTGAACTGTGGAGATGTGTGGGTAGAGCAGGCTTGGAATGGCTTACTGCATTGTTTAGTGTTATATTCAAGACTAATAGGATGCCTGAAGAGTGGAGGTGAAGTACAATGGTCCCGTTGTATAAGAACAAAGGTGATGTCCAAAGCTGTAACAACTATAGAGGCATCAAATTACTAAGTCATACCATGAAAGTTTGGGGGAGAGTGATAGAAATGAGAGTGCGAAGGACGGTGTCTATTTCAGACAACTAGTTCGGTTCATGCCGGGGCGATCTACCACAGAAGCTATCCACCTTATTAGGAGGATGGTGGAACAATACAGGGATAGGAAGAAGGATCTCCACATGGTGTTTATTGATCTGGAGAAAGCGTACGATAGGGTTCCTAGGGAGGTCTTATGGAGCTGCTTAGAGGATAAAGGGGTCCCGGTTGACTATATTAGGGTGATTAAAGACATGTATGCTGGAGCTAAGACTCGGGTTAGGACAGTAGGAGGCGACTCTGAACACTTTCCAGTTGTTACGGGGTTGCACCAAGGGTCTGCGCTCAGCCCATTCCTATTTGCCCTGGTGATGGATGCACTGACTCATCATATTCAAGGGGAGGTGCCATGGTGCATGCTATTTGCTGATGACATTATTCTAATTGACGAGACACGAGGCGGCGTCAACGAGAGGCTAGAGATTTGGAGACATGCTCTTGAGTCTAAAGGTTTCAAGTTGAGCAGGACGAAGACGGAATACCTCGAGTGCAAATTTGGAGTTGAGCCGACGGAAGCGGGAGTTGAAGTGAGGCTTGACTCTCAAGTCATTCCCAAGAGGGGTAGTTTCAAGTACCTTGGATCGGTTATTCAGGGGATCGGGGAGATTGACGAGGATGTCACACACCGTATAGGGGTGGGGTGGATGAAGTGGAGGTTAGCGTCGGGAGTCTTGTGTGACAAGAAAGTGCCACCGTTACTAAAAGGTAAGTTTTATAGAGCAGTGGTTAGGCCTGCCATGTTATATGGAACTGAATGTTGGCCGGTAAAGAACTCACACATCCAGAAGATGAAAGTAGCAGAGATGAGGATGTTGAGGTGGATGTGCGGGCATACAAGGATGGATAAGATTAGGAATGAAGATATTCGAGAGAAGGTGGGCGTGGCCCCCATGGAGGACAAGATGCGGGAAGTAAGACTCAGATGGTTCGGGCACATTCAGAGGAGGAGCACTGATGCACCGGTGAGGAGGTGTGAGCGACTGGCTGTAGTGGGCACGCGGAGAGGTAGAGGGCGACCTAAGAAGTATTGGGGAGAGGTGATCAGACAGGACATGGCGCGACTTAGGATTACTGAGGACATGGCCCTTGACAGGGAATTATGGAGGTCGAGCATTAAGGTTGTAGGTTAGGGGAAACTTGTGAATATTTCTATAGCACAATAGAGTGAGACTAGCCAGTTAGGAGTTAGACTAAGAATGTAATTGGTCGTCTATTGATGCAGGGCTTTACCTGCTAGTTTTACTATACCATCCATCTATTTCGTATTTCGTATTCTGTATTTCATATCTCTTATATTATTGTTATTTTATTATGCATTTTTATGGTACTAATATATCGGCTCCTGATGCTTTTTTTTGAGCCGAGGGTCTCCTGAAAATAGCCTCTCTACCCTTTGGGGTAGGGGTAATGTCTGCGTACATATTACCCTCCCCAAACCCCACTTGTGGGATTATATTGGGTTGTTGTTGTTGTTGTTGTGTTGTTTGATTATGTTCAAGTCATACACTAAATTTGTGATGGCATACTAAATTATCTTGCTATGTAATATGTATGCTCCAACAGCTCAATGTAATTTGTGTCAATTCCATATTTTCAGCAGCCTGATCATCTTTGAATATCATATTTAACTTCTCAATCAAGTTTTACTGCACTAAAAATGTATATGGCGAAATCGGAGGAACAGATTTCTCGCTAATAAGGCGTCTCGGAAGATCACCTCGAAGGCTCGAGACCACGGACCGAGTACCCCCCCCCCCCGAGGTCTATCAATGCCCGACCTGGGGATAATGTTGGTCGTGACCCCAACGGGCATGGGGAGTTTCCGAAGAGTGCAGCCGGGGTCGACAAAATCTGTCAGGCTAGTTTGAAGCTAGCCTGAACCTACATCATAAAGTTAGTCAGTTGTCCCATCCCGTTTTCTTTATCATTAATCTATTTTGTACTATTTTGGGATTTTCCTCTCCTATATAAGGGGGATCCTTGACACTTTGTAAACTTTGTTGCTTCAGCTATTCTACACGAAAATATACAAGAACTCTCTATTTCACTCTCTAACATATTCTCTCGATATTATAGCTTTATTTGTTATCTTCATATTTATTCTTCATTTATTGCTTATCATTGGCTATAAAGAGCCTCCATTGATTCTATTGTAACCGTTAGTCACGTAGCAGCTGCCTTTGTTAGCTCATAATCGAGCCCCGGAATCGACCTCGAGGCTCCGGATGGACAAGCTCGAGGCCCTGAATAACTGACCTATCAGTTTGATTGTAGCACCATCCTTAACTTTATTTCGTCCCTAAATCTCACATACTTAGCATCAACTGCTTAACAAACTAGCATAAAAATAGATCACGTATTTTTAGAGTCCCATCAACAAATTTAATTGTATTACCATTTTCACGGAAAACAAAAAATGTATCCTGGACTTTTTCTTCTGTCTTTCTTTTGTTGTTATTGATGGAAAACAATTATAAACAGCGGAAGCAAATAGACATGATCACTTGCATGTAATATAGACAACACATAATCACATATTTTAATTAAACATAAAATTGATACTTATCTATTGAAGCGTGACCGCGATCGCGAAAAGAGCCTCCACGCAAGAGCGAAGACGTCCACGAGATCATCCTCCAGTTCCACACGAATAATGCCCAGAATTAGCAAAACTCGTGTGGGCGAGTTTCTCGTAGGAAACCCGTATAGTGAAAATTATGGCCTCCTTATGGAATAAGATCCCTTTATATAGCTACAGGTTCTAGGATTTAAAACCTTTTTCCTAAACCTGTTGGGTCTTCCTTTTCCACCAAGAAATATGATTCCATTTAATTCCTAATTATTCGGGCACAGCAGAGACCGCAATATTTAATTAACGAGGCTTCATATTATGGACTTAATTCGAAATATCCGAATAATACTACCATAATAAATTACGAATTATTTCACTATAAATTCGTAACTGCACTCCTCAGTTCAATTTCGAAATTCTTCCACTAAACCTTATTTAACTCCCCATGTTAAGATTGAGATACTAATCAAATAAATTAAATTACTGACAATTTAATTCATTGATTATTTCCTTTAGATTTTCGCTTAACTTATTTCATGTGACGGATACAAAATCCACCTGCATAATTTACACATGAAAACTTATAAGCTTTCATAAAGGTGTATCATCAATCTCTAGACCGAGACATGGATTCAATTAACTAACTATTACTTTGCCAATGTATATCATTATTGTCCAATTTACCAGGGACCCACAAAAGAATCTCTCTTTTTAATAAATCAAAACAATAATAATATACACAACTAATAATAATTATATCAAGATTAAGAGTATAAGTACATTTAATGGTTAGAGAATATTTATTAAGTTAGTATAAAATACTTATCTCTACTTGGTCCATTCAATACATACAAAATGTACTAGCACAAGAAGTCGGAATTAAACTGTTGGGATTGAAATAACATGGTGCATGCGGAAACTAACAATACAAAGCTTGGTGGACGATAAATCAGATGACAAAAGAAAAATATACCAAACTAAGCATAATAGTATCACGACCCAAAATGGAGGGTCATGACTAGCACCCGGGTCATATTTGTCGAGCACCAACGTACATTTTATCTAACCTTCCTTATTATCTTTAAGGGTCGACGAGATCAATATAAATGGTAGACATGGATCATGAACAACCAACAATGAAAGATAATGGCATGAACATACATAACATGGGAAGGCAAGACTGTTAATAAACTATATATAAGGTACGAGCTACCACGCTACCATGAAAGACTATACAACAAAAATAAACCGACAAGGCATACCAAACTATACATGAGTCGATACCTGTCTATGAGCCTCTAAAGGATCATAAGTGTTGCAACATTGTCGGAACAGGTCCCCGACATACCCATGATATCTATAACAAAAATGCATACCAAGACCGCGGCAAGTCTGGAGAAGGGATCTCGCCAATAACCATTAAACTGGGCAGCCTACTGTGGTGGGGGAGCTGTGTCTACCCGTCTACCAGGACCTGCAGCACGACATGCAGCGTCCAAAAATATAAAGGACGTTGGTACAAATAAAGTACTGAGTATGTAAGGCAGAGAACCATAAGTACGAACAATAATGTAAGCAGGGATAGAAAATATACAACATGTAACATCTGGGTACCTTTGAGGGCTATTGACATGAAATGCATGATACATATGTATATATACATAAACTTTTAAAACATACGCCTTTGTGGGAATCATCATTATAATATCGTACCCAGCCGTAATAGGCTTGGTAAAAACGTACCCGACCATCATAAGGCTCGGTAGAATCGTACCCGGCCACGTGGAGCTCGGTAAAATCCAACTGATCAGTGGTTGCACAATAAGTGTCGTACCCGATCGTCTATAGCATGGCTCGGTAGAGTAAAATATATATATATATATATATATATAATGCATGCTGGACTCATTAGAATAATATTTTGAACCTTTCGAAATGACGTAAAGTCGATATCCTCTGTACATGTTATTAGGACTAATTCTTCATCATGAATCTTATAAGAATAAGAAAGTACTAACAACATTGATAACATAAGAATAAGAGAAGCAACATTAACATCAATCGCTCCATAAGAAGGGAAACAATATAAGTACTGCTAGCTTTTAAGAGTAGAGTATCTTTGGAAGCTCATTCATTACATTATATGTACAATCAGAGTCGTGCAAAAGAAGGAAAGGGATAGCCTCATATACCTTGTATATACTTCCCAACCTCAAGCTATGCAAATTTCACGACTCCTTAGTCTACAATAAGAGAAATGACATTATCGTTATCCTTTAGGCGTCGTAACTATTATGTATCGACCACAACCTATTTTACGAGGAAACGGACAACACCTCCCCTATTTATATGACTTCACACAAGTCAAAACAATCACTAAACAGCCCAAACAATATCAATAATAATCATATTGAGCCTCTCAAAATAGTCCACCAACAAATAACACTACTACTAAGCCTTTCGATATGTATTTCACAAGTTCTAGCTTCAACGACTTAGCCGCAACTTGGATAATCCTATATACATGTAGAGTAAGAGGTTACTTACCTTTAAACAGAAATAACAACTCCAATTTGACCTTAATTTTCCACGAAATATCCCTCCAATGCTGCCACAAGAACAGGGAAGCGAAACTAGCAATCAATTAGGGTTTTTCTGTACTAGAATCACTTTAGAAGACTTGAAATCACCTAGGGTTGATATTAAAAACTTAAGGGAGTACTTATAGAACATAAACTATTTAAAAAACCTCCCACGTGAGCTGGAATAACACAAAAATGAGCAACAACTAGAAGAACAAGAAACTTACTAGCACCACGGGATTTCTGACGATTGATTTGTGTTGTTTGCCCTTTTTTGGTCTTGGATCATGAGAGAAACTTGAGAGAGTGTTTTTAGAGTTCTAAGGTCTAAATATACTGAAAAATAATGACTAAAAACGGGGTTGAGGCATCTTATTTATATCCATATGTCTTAAACCGCCTATGTGGGGCCCAAAGAGAGCTGCTTGGTACAATCTCGCGAAAACACGAATATCTCTCTATTTTGAGATCGTATCGACGAACGGTTTAATGCGTTGGAAACTAGACTCATAGATCTTCAATTTGGTGGGTAGATAACCCCTTAATTCCAAGTAAATTGGGAGAAAAGCATAATAACATTTTACCTAAAGTTTAAATAAAATTATGAACCTAAGTTGCGACAACTTTTGTCAACTTTTATTTCATAACTCGTTTCACTTCAAGATTTATGTTAGTTTATATGGATCCACCACAATATAGAGTATCTGGTCCTTTATGATTTTCTACTGAAAATACTAATGAACCAAACTGTATAGAGATCTGGTCCTATATCAGTTCCCACAGTGCTAACTATTGAACCAATATGTAAATGAGACACGGGATTTTTACGTGGAAAAATCCCAACTCAAGGGGACAAAAAAACTACGACCTATACTGGTAGGATTTCTACTTCACTAACTTGTAAACACCTATTACAAGCCACTTTGTAATGACTCCATTACAAAGAATTCAACTCAACTAACTTGTGATACTCTTACCACAAGCCACTTTGTCACTCTCTAGTTACAAAGACTTTAATCACTCTAACTTGTAATATACTTATCACAAGCCACTTTGTCACTCACTAGTTATAAAGACTTCAATCACTCTAACTTATAATACACTTATCACAAGCCACTTTGTCATTCACTAGTTACAAAGATTTCAACTTATGACTAACTCTAGTCACAACACAAACTCAGATGGTTTATGATTTTGAGTTTTCTAAAACAATGCTTCTAATAAAGCAAGATAGGAGTTACAGTGAAGAACAAATAACAAAGACTCAACAAACCTAAGGACTTAATATATCTTCAATCTTTAGATCTGGTCCTTGAGGTTGCAGCAGCTTTGTTCTTGAGAGATGTGTTTCTCGCACTTGAAAGAATATCACTGAAAATGCTCAAGTATAGTCTTGTGCCTTGCACCAGGTTGTTATACTACAAAAGATATCACTATGGTGATGTCAATTCACAATGGTGATGTCAATTCTTAGTTAGTACATGCCTCTTCCCAATGGGAAGTGACTATTGCACTGTCTGTACTATTGTGTGTACAGTTGCAGGCAGTCACTTTCTGCAGTTGCTTTTCAGCTATATAGTTGACTTATACTTCTATCAAGGGAACACCAAGGGATCAAGTCCCTAATCTGGTTCTTGTGAATCTAAAGGCACACTGCCTAGATTATCTTGAGTTGATTAACTTGAATGATTGTACCAGGCATGCTTCATGTCCTTTATCTGGTTCTATATAAAAAGTTTGTTAGATTATCAAAACATAGATTAAAAGACCTTAAGCCCATCAATTTCACCCTTTTTGATGATGACTATTTGACTTAACCAGATAAGGTACCAACAACCGCATATGTTCCCCATGACTCTATGCTTCCCCCTTAATTACTTGCTACAATTTCAGTTTAATCGATTCTTCCCTATTTTGGCATCAACAAAAAGACACAGCCAGACGAAACGGCATAAAGAAGTCTAACAAAGCTAAATCATGGCACATATGTGCATAAAATATGATAGAAAAGAGAAGAAAAAAGGAAAACAAGCATCACAAAAAGACAAACAAGAAGAAAACAACAGCCACAAAACATCAGAGCAAAAGATAATTGGTCACTAAGAGGATCCTAGGGGGCACTAGAAGAGGGAGGCTTGGAAGAGGAGGCAGCAATGGTTTTGAGAACCATGTCTATGCGGGCATTTGCAGACAACTGTTATTCAAGCAGTTTCTCCCGTAGGTTCTCCACTTGTTGCCTAAGTCCAGAACTTGTCTCATACTTGTCATCTCCGAGATTGCCGAGTCAACTGTGCGACCTCACAAGACTTTTCTGAGTTCTCAAACTCTCTTGCCCAAGGCCACTGTCACTTGGAATGGTCTTCATTGAACCAGGTCCTCCCACAATTTCCCATTTTTGTTCTCTAGACATTTCAACAATCTTCCCGTTCCTGTTTGCAACAGCCACAATGTCACATTCAAACAAATATTTCTTAACCACAACCTTCTTAGATTTTCCACCACTCTTCACAGATGTTCCATTCACAACTTCCTCTGAAGCCTCAACCACAGACTTTTGTAGATCTTTTCACTAAGGAACTAGGTTCCTCCACAACATCTTTATCAACCTCAACCACTGGAATATGTTTGTCAGCCACAACTTCCCCTATTTTATCAACCTCTTCTTCTTTTTCTTAATACTCTGCTTACTCTTATGCAAGACATACTCAAAATCCTCTTCTTCTGCAACATCCTGGTTTGTTTCAGCTGAAAGAGAATCAAGTTCTTCAAAAAGTTTTTCTGTGATGATGTCATGAACCGGAGACTCAAAAAGCACGAGAGTCCTTTAATCCCCTAAGAATGGAGTTTCTTCCCCCTGAGATTCAGGCAGAGGGGAGGCTCCTTCATTCATAAGACTCTTAGCAGCGATAGCCATGATATTTAGTGTCGCTTCCTTTTCTGGTGACTCCGTGGGAGCCACTGAGCCTAGAACGGAGGAGTTCAAGTACTAATCAGGATCTTCCTCAGAGACCTCTGACGCCTGAGGAGTAGCACTTTTGGTTTGTTCAGAAAAAGGAGGAGAAGTAGGGTTTGCAACACATGGAAGTGAGACAGGGTTTGACGGAGGAGTAGAGGTAACTGGAGATGAAGAGGAAACCGGTTTGGGTACAGTAGTATGAGGGATAGTGAAGAAGTGAGTTTCTGGTGGTGATGTTAAGGGAGGTGGAGATGTGGGAGTGGTGTTGATGGCAAGAGAAGGAGATGATTGTTCGTTGCCCATGGTGGGAGAAGTGGTAGAGATTTTTGAAGGAAAAATTAAAGAGATGCAAAGGGAGATAATTGCTCGGAATTGCTGGGAGTGTGAGGATTTTATGAAAGAAAGAGCTAATGATGAGAGGGGAGAGGAACGGGTTCCGAAGAGTTTTGAAATGACGGTATGTTTGTGGGAATACATAACGTGCAGGGGAAGTGAAAGGATTTGAGAGACAAGACGTGTTATGTAGACTCTGAAAAGTCGGATGATGTGGTAGTTGAATTAATTTTGCTATCCTTTTGGAAAAAGCATGCGAAAAACACATTACTACTAACCTATGGTACATGAAATAGGTTCCTGACCTGTTTTTTTATAAAAGGGTTTTGCAGCTCTCCTCCGAAGTTCAACACTGTACCTTTAGCTTCTGTGATCATCATACGTGTTTACCTACAATGGTATAGATGTAAGTTAGGCCTAGTCAGAAAACACTTTAGCCAATTTTACCTTAGTGTGACTATCATCGTCATGTCAGCAGAACTAGGTTCTCAATTAGGTTTAAGTAATCCAGTGCCATCCTGTTTCTCAAAGTGTTCCCTGATCAGAGCTTTGGTGAAGATATCTGCAATTTGATCTTCTGTGCAACAAAATCTCATACAAATAAGACCCTTTTCCATATTGTCCCTGAGAAAATGGTGTCTGACATCAATGTGCTTGGTTCTCTTGTGTTGAACAGGGTGATTTGCCATGTTGAGAGCATTGGTGTTGTCACATAGAAGCGGTACACAATCAATGTATACACCAAAATCTTCTAATTGTTGCTTGATACACAGTGAATGAGCACAACACAAGGCAACTGCAATATATTCTGCTCCAGCTGTTGAGAGAGCTACTGAGTTTTGTTTCCTGAAGGATAGTACAGAACCAGGTTCTATGTGCCCTTAAGATATCTCAGAATTCTCTTGGTAGCCTTCAGATGAGATTCCTTAGGATTTGATTGGAACCTTGCAAATAATCCCACACTAAATACAATGTCTGGCCTGCTGGCAGTAAGGTAGAGTAGAGATCCAATGATTCCCCTATCATACTCATTTCAAACTCACTTCCCATGAGTTTAGCAAATTCTTCACATAATGAGTCAGGTATAGCTCCAAATATGATGTCATCCACATAAATCTGAACAATGAGTAGGTTCCTTCCCAGTTTCTCCAAAAATAATGTATTGTCAATCTTTCCTCTTATGAAGCCATTTTCCAAGAGAAACATGGATAGTCTCTCGTACCAGGCTCTAGGGGCATGCTTCAATCCGTACAGTGCCTTATCCAATTTGAATACATGTTCAGGATGTGCATGACATTCAAACCTGGAGGTAGTTTGATATAAACTTCTTCCTTGAGAAAACCATTCAGGAAGGCACTTCTTCACATTCATTTGGAATAGGGTAAATTTTATATATGAAGCAAAGGCAATGAGGATCCTAATAGGTTCCATGCGAGCTACTGGGGCAAAAGTCTCATCATAATCAATCCCTTCCTCCTGATTATATCATTGGACAACAAGCCTTGTTTTGTTCCTTGTAGTATTTCCATGTTCATCAAGCTTATTCCTGAATACCCACCAGGTTCCTATGATGGTTCTATCTGAGGGTCTAGGTACCAGGTGCCATACCTTGTTTCTTTCAAATTGATGTAGTTCCTCTTGCATTGCAGTAATCCAGTCTGCATACTTCAAAGCTTCCTTGATATTTTTGGGTTCTATTTGGGATAGAAATGCAGAGAAGGCTAGGGAATTTCTGGGTTTCTTTCATCTTGTCTGAACTCCAGAATCAAAAGGGGGGATTATATTGTCAAGTGGATGGGAGCTTTTGTGTTTTTAAATGGGGATTGAAGTTTGATTAGTAGAGGAACTAGATAAATTAAGTGGATTTCCCTGCACTCCTTGTTCTGCTACTTGTGTAGTACCTTGTACTGCATCTCCAACTCTTTCTTCAGCTTCAGTGGTACTAATTGAAGTACCAGGTTCCTTTTGAGAAGTGGAGGATGATGTTGCATTGTCTTTACCTATCTCCTTTATCTGACTCATCATATCAACCTTCCCATTTGAAACATCAGATATTTCCCAGGGACCAAAAGTGGTTCATTATCTTGATCATCACTGTTTCCTTCTTTGTTAGAGGAGGGTGTCTCATTGAATAGCACATGAACACTTCCTTCCACACAGTATGCCCTTTTGTTGTAGACTTTGTAGGCTTTGCTTTGAGGGGAGTATCCCAGAAGGATTCCTTCATCGCTTTTTGCATCAAACTTCTCAAGTTGGTCCTTCCCGTTATTGAGAACATAACATTTGCATCCAAAGGTTCTCAGATGAGTTATCTTTGGTTTTTTTCCATTGATCAGCTCATAGGGGATTTTGTTTAGGAGGGACCTGATCATACATCTGTTCACCAAATAGCAAGCAATGTTTATTGCTTCTGCCCAAAAACATTTTTGGCGACTCTACTGTCAATGAGAATTGTTCGTGCCATGTCTTCCAGAGTTTTGTTCTTTCTTTTAACAACACCATTTTGTTGTGGAGTCCTTGGTACTGAGAAGTTGTGAGTGATCCCATTTTCGTTACAAAACTCATCAAATTTGGCGTTGTCAAATTTTGTCCCGTGGTCAGATATGATGCATGCTACCTTCAATTCCATCTTCACTTGGATCTTCTTGACAAAGGCCACAAATACCTCGAAAGTCTCATCCTTTGTTCTAAGAAACAGTGTCCAGGTGAATCTTGAATTTGGCAGAGCACGAACCAGGTCCTTTTGAATCAATTTATTCAGAAGTGAGAAGCTTGCATGCCCCAATATTCTATGCCAATGTTCTGCGTCATCATCAACTGACTTCAAGCATCTCATATCACCAGCTTGTAGAGATTCAAAGTCAGCAACGTAGATGTTCTTGTATCTTTTGGCTACTAAGACCACTTCGCCAGTTACCAGATTGGTAAATGTGCACACTTTTGATAAGAACTCTACTTTGTTCCCTTTATCACAGATTTGAGAAACACTCAAGAGACTGTACTTCAGGCCATCCACATAATACACGTTCTCAATTGAGTGTCAAAGAGACTTTTCAACTTCTCCAACACCGAGAATGTACCCCCCCCATTTTTCAAAGGATACATTTCTTTCCTGCAGGGCTTTTAGTGAGAGAAAATCCATGGTGCTTCCAATCATGTGCTTTGAGCATCCACTGTCCATGATCCATTGCAGTGTGCTTCCTCTCACTGTTCCATGCACATATAAATTATGGGTTAGATTTAGGAACCCAAACTAGTTTGGGTCCCTTGTAATGAGAAAAATGATGAATAAGAGCTTTTCTAGTCCATGCAGGCAATATTCATTTTTTGCGAGTGGTACCTGGTCCTTCTTTAGTAGTCACTTTTTCAGTAAACACTTTATTTTTCTGTACAGATTGAACCCTGTCCTGCCAATTTTCTTTGAAGTGCCCATTGTTCCCACAGTGGGTACAAAGCCAGTTATCAGGAACTGTGACATACTTGTTGTGAGGGTTGTAAGGAGTATTCTCCTTTTGAAACCCGATTCCCTTCCTGTTTCCACTATTGTTGAAGTACATGACAGTAACAACATCTTAGGACCAGGTCCACTTGAGAGATTTCTCAAGATCAATTTTTACTTTCTTCAATTTAGCTTGAAGCTGCCTATTTTTCTCAAGTTCACCACATAGACTAGTTCTCACATCATTTAATTCTTTTTCAAGTTTGATGTGTGTCTCACTAGCTACTCCCTTCCCTTTTTCAATACTTACATGCCTATGTTCAGATTTGAGTCCCTCAATAGTTTCCTCTAGATCTGTGATAACCACCAAAAAGTCATCCCCTGCTTGCTCAGTATCAACAGTTTTCTCTTCTAGGTCATTATTTTCTTTGCTTAGGTTTTTTATGGTTTCCTTCAAGTCAACAACCACTACCGTCAAGTCATCTCTCTCATTTTCTACACTATTTATTTTTTCAGTTAGAGCTTCCTTTTCTTTTTCAAGATTAGCTATGGTCTCATTTAAATCCACCACACAGACCACCAAATCCTCTCTAGATTGTTTAGCATCTCCTAGCTATATGGTCAGGACATCCTTATTATTAACAAGACTATAATATGCATCAATTAGAACATTTTCTAATGACATCAATTTTTTAGAAAAGACTTCAGATTTCTCTGAACATCCCTGAAATTTACCTCATCATTATCATCCTCTTCATCATCATCTGACTGAGCTATTAATGCAAACAGTGAATCATATTCCTTTGCTTCATGTTCCACTGCCATCATGGACCTGTTTTCTGCATCTGGTTCCCCTTCTGATTCACTAGAGGAGTCTCCCCAAGCAGCAAGAGCTTGCTTCACAACATTGTCAGCTGCACTTTTTTGGCTGAATCGTTTGTTAGGAACTAGGTTCCTTTTTGCTGCTTTGTCAGAGTTTTGTTTGTAATGCTCATATTTCAGAAGTGGGTAGTCTTTGATGAAATGCCCTGGATTTCCGCACTTGTGATAGAGATCATAGTTTCTTGGTTTGCTTGTACTACCTCTCTTAGGTATACCACCATTTCTTTGACCCATCTTTTGAAATCTTTTAGTGAGATATGTCATATCACTATCTTCTTCACTTGAGTCATTGTTTTTAGCCTTGAGCACCGAGTTCTTCTCCTTCTTCGGCTCTCTTCTTTCACTATCTCTCTGTCTTTTCATCTTGTATGTCTTCAGATTTCCAATCAGCTCATCCATGGTTAGAGTTTGTAAATCTTTAGCTTCGGTGATAACATTCACCTTACTCTCCCAAGAGCCAGGTAGAACACTGAGAACTTTCCTTACAAGCTTGTTTCTGGGAATAACTTCTCAAAGTGAATGAAGCTCATTTATGATAGATATGAATCTAGTGTGCATATCTTGTATAGACTCATCTTCCTTCATCCTGAAGAGCTCATACTCGGTGGTGAGCATGTCAATCTTGGACTGTTTAACTTGAGTAGTTCCTTCATGTGCCGTTTGCAATGCTTCCCATATTTCCTTGGCAGAATCACATGCTGAGATTCTATTGTACTCATCAGGTCTTATACCACATACCAAGATTTTCTTGGCACGAAAGTTCTTTTATACAACTTTTCTATCAATATCACTGTATTCTTTTCTATTTTTCGGCACCATTGGTCCAGTTTCTCCAAGTTTCTTCATAGGAACATGTGGACCATCACAAATGACGTCCCATAACTCTGAATCTTCTGCCATTATGAAATCATGCATACGGGTCTTCCACCAGCCGTAATACTGACCATTGAATCTAGGGGGTCTGTAGGTTGATTGTCCTTTCTCAAAGTTAGGTGGAGTAGCCATTGAGATCCTTTCTAGGTGTTAACCTTTTAGAAAGAACCTGCTCTGATACCAATTGTTAGTTTATATGGATCCACCATACTATAGAGTACCTGGTCCTTTATGAGTTTCCACTGAAAATACTAATGAACCAAACTGTATAGAGATCTAGTCCTATATCAGTTCCCACAATGCTAACTACTGAACCAGTATGTAAATGAGACACAAAATTTTTACGTGGAAAAATCCCAACTTAAGGGGACAAAAAAACCATGACCTACACTGGTAGGATTTCAACTTCACTAACTTGTAAACACCTATTACAAGCCATTTTGTAATGACTCCATTATAAAGAATTTAACTCAACTAACTTGTGATACTCTTACCACAAGCCACTTTGTCACTCTATAGTTATAAAGACTTTAATCACTCTAACTTAGTAATATACTTATCACAAGCCACTTTATCACTCACTAGTTACAAAGACTTCAACCACTCTAACTTGTAATACACTTATTACAAGCCACTTTGTCACTAACTAGTTACAAAGATTTCAACCTATAACTAACTCTAGTCACAATACAAACTCAGATGGTTTATGATTTTGGGTTTTCTAAAACAAAGCTTCTAATAAAGCAAGATAGGATTTACAGTGAATAGCAAATAACAAAGACTCAACAAACCTAAGGACTTAAGATATCTTCAATCTTTGAATCTGGTCTTTGAGGTTGCAACAGCTTTGTTCTTGAGAGAGGTGTTTCTCGCACTTGAAAGAATATCACTGAATATGCTCAAGTATAGTCTTGTGCCTTGCACCAGGTTAGTTATACTACAAAAGGCATCACTATGGTGATGTCAATTCACAATAGTGATGTCAATTCTTGGTTAGTACATGCCTCTTCCCAATGAGAAGTGACTTCTGCACTGTCGCGTGTACAGTTGCAGGCAGTCACTTTCTGCAATTGATTTCCAGCTATATAGTTGACTTATACTTCTGTCAAGGGAACACCAAGGGATCAGGTCCCTAATCTGGTTCTTGTGAATCTAAAGGCACACTGCCAATATTATCTTGAGTTGATTAACTTGAATGATTGTATCAGTCATGCTTCAGGTCCTTTATCTGGTTCTATACAAAAAGTTTGTTCAATCATCAAAACATAGATTAAAAGACCTTAAGCCCATCAACTTATGATACAGATATTATATGATTCAAATACCTTAAAGCACGACCTTTTAAGTATATTAAGCACCTCTAGGTTTACCCGAAAATACAGGTTACAACATCATTGATTCGTTTAACTTCTAATATTTGTTAACCACCATTATACACCCTTGTCTAATTTAAGACCAATAGGATTAACTTCTTATCATCTTAAAGATAATCTCTTTATGGATTTACGTCGACTACCTTATGGCATGAACTAACATACGTGAATATGGGTTGTAACAAATAATTTATAATGGTTTGGTCAATTGATCTACATATGATAAAACTAATATAAAAGAAGAAAAACTATTGAGAGAAAAATCTCCCCTTAAACAAAACTCTTTAATGACTACATTGTGGATATTTTTGTGTTCTTGTGAGAAGCACAAATCCTTAATTTATAGATGTGCAAAATTTGTCTTTCAAGAAAGGATAAGACATATTAAGGAGATTTAATCCTTTTAGGAGTTTTTTTCTATTCCTTCAAGAAAGAGAGTCCTAATAGATTAGAAATTCAGGGCAAATTCTAACATAAACCATTCCCATAATCAAGATAAATTATATTTAATCTTGTGCTACAATCATTCCTGATAGTTTATCCAATTCCATCATTAAATTGTGACCACGATCTTTATACTTATAAGAACCGATAATTTAATATTTCGTGTATAAGCTAAACTCTATACACTAAATCATCTACTATATAAGTAAAGAGCATAAACGAATATATGATTTATTTAAAACTTTATTAAAATTAAATAAATAAGTATTCCATAATAAATACTATATCCAAATCAAAATCCATGGTTAATAGTATATATCCCAAAAGTTATAAACGAAAGTACTAGTTCTCGGTACCAACCATATACTATCAACAAACTGATGCAAGATAGATATTTGAAATTAGGATCTACCCACCCAAGGAAGAGAATAAAAGGTTTAAAGATCATTAAATCTACTGAACTAGTTTGTACAACCAACAGGGTGCAACTACTAACGTGTAGCAGGTATTTTTCCAAGTTCTATTGAAGAAAAGTACAACAACTCCCAAAAGAACCACACACAAATTAGGACCCCGTTATAGCATAAAGATTTAGTTTTGGGTAGAGCTAATCTATCACTTTATTTATTAATATTTGCACTTAAATTTAAACTTGATCATTCAAATATAATTTTATTATTTAATCCTAGTTTTTGGCTTTACAAAAAATGTTCGGTATTAATTTAATTGTGTTTAAATTAAATGACAATTAAACCAATAATTCATATAGTTCAATCTCAAATTATCACTGGTTCTTGGAATAAGAGTTCCGAGACTTCATGGCTTCGAGGGAGGTTTAATAATTCTTTGTCAATCTATTTATTTCACAAAATATCTTTCTTAATCAATAGGGATTCTGATAGGCTAAAAAATATAAGGTTTGGCTTGATGCCATATTTGTGTTTCGAGGAGCTCGAGGGGATTTAATATTCTCAACAAATATACAATATTTGGTTGCTATTAATAATTTTCTCGTAAATACTACATGCATAATTATGTGGGAATCTATATATTGTTTTATGTAGTATAAAATGTGAAATAAGAATAAAAGTAGCACGCTAAAATGTCAAAACTAACTCGCATAATAATAGTAAGCAAAACCTTTGCGTTCTTTAAAAAGTAAAAATATATTTCTAAAGTATTACTAATAACCAACCACAAAAAGGAACAACAACAACAAAAAGAGACAAATACATTAATATCATCAACAAAAATATAGTAAAAATAATAACAACAACATAAGAACCGGAAAATAGATGATCCCGAAAGAACAACAACAACAACAACAACTCCCCGAAAGAACCACACACAAATTAGGACCCCGTTATAGCATAAAGATTTAATTTTGGGTAGAGCTAATCTATCAATTTATTTATTAATATTTGCACTTAAACTTAAACTTGATCATTCAAATATAATTTTATTATTTAATTTTAATTTTTGGCTTTACAAAAAATGTTCCGTATCAATTTAATTGTGTTTGAATTAAATGACAATTAAACCAATAATTCATATAGTTCAATCTCAAATTATCACTGGTTCTTGGAATAAGAGTTCTGAGACTTCATGGCTTCGAGGGAGGTTTAGTAATTCTTTGTCAATCTATTTATTCCACAAAATATCTTTCTTAATCAATGAGGATTCTTGTCGGCTAAAAAATGTAAGGTTTGGCTTGATGCCATATTTGTGTTTCGAGGAGCTTGATGGGATTTAATATTCTCAACAAATATACAATATTTGGTTGCTATTAATAATTTTCTCGTAAATACTACATGCATAATTATGTGGGAATTTATATATTATATGTAATATAAAATGTGAAATAAGAATAAAAGTAGTACGCTAAAATGTCAAAACTAACTCGCATAATAATAGTAAGCAAAACTTTTTCGTTCTTTAAAAAGTAAAAATATATTTCTAAAGTATTACTAATAACCAACCACAACAAGGAACAACAACATAACAGTAACAAGTAACAGTAAAAACCAGTAACAAGTAAAATAGATGAAAAATAATACTATAACAAAGTAAAAGGGCCCAACCGGGTTCGAACCGGTGACCTCTTGATCTGCAGTCAAATGCTCTACCACTGAGCTATGGACCCTTGACGTTAGTAAACCCTCTATTTTTATATTCGTTTTCATCACTTTCAACCCATCACTTCTTCCCGCCTCCGTTTCTTCTGTCACGCTCTCTCTCCCTATCGCTCTCCTCTCTGTCAGTAGAGAAGCAGAGTGGGCCGCAATGGTGTCACCGCACGGCATCAAACTCGCTGTTTATCTCATCTCTTCTTACTTCGGCGATCTTAATGCTGTAAAAACCTAAGACCTATGTCTAAAGATTTCTATGTTTTAATTTTTCTTCCCTTTTAGGGTTACTCTATCCTCTTATGCACAAACTTTGTAGATGCTTTTCAATTTAACTAAAATCAATTTGTTGATTTCTAATTCATCTTCTGATAATTTTTGCAGAAAGTTTGCGAGTGTCTGTTGCAACGAGGAACTCAATCATTAGCACAAATTGTACGTTTCACAGAGCTTAGCAGAGAGAATGTTAGGAACTGTTTACTTGTTCTTATTCATCACAATTGTGTTCAAGCCTTTGCAGTTCAACAAGAAGGTACTGTCACTAATGCCAATAGTACTACTTTCTCATATTACAAATTAGTAGCCTTTTCAATTAATTTATATACACCATCATGTAAGGATTTTTTACACGGTCAGGCCACTTTTATCTGTAGATATCCTTTGGTGACCTGATAGTTTAAAAAAATTCTTTATACTCACAATGTATATAACTGAAAACTCTTTAAAATTTGAGGATAGATAATGAGAAGTTACTTGATATCTGATATATTGATTGCCATTTAGGTGCATTTGGGGAGGCACCAAAAGTTATTACAAACTACATGGCATTATTTGACAACATAATCCATAAATTGAGGTTCCCTAAGTTTTTAGAGATTGTGTCTGAGGTACTCGGAGAAAAAGTAGGAAAAGAGGGCGGAAAAGAAGTGAGTTTCATGGTTATCGTTTGGTTTTAATTTCTGTTGCCGTACTTCGAGCTGATTATATTTTATGTTTATGGTATTGAATGTGTTTGTTTGTTTGTTTTCTAGTGTGAAGAGATTTTTGAAGGGTTGCTTCAACATGGTAGGCTTTCACTCAACCAAATTATAGATAGATTCAAGCAGACATCAAATCAAGGTGAAAGAATTATCCTTTCTGTAGTTTTCTAGTGTGTCTTGTAAACTCTGATTATAGACATCTATGTTCTTCGTACGTAAAGCAACTTTTGAGCTTTATGATCACCGGAAGCTATTGCATAATTCAAACAGCAGGCACTCCTGTTCTATTTCATAACCACAATTTGCATTTTTATTTGTTTCTTGATTATGATTACTTGAACCTGAAGCAACAAAAGTTGGGTTGTCAATCTTCTAAAAGCTGAAGCTGCATATCCTAAACATCTTTCTTACTTTAAGAGGTCCTCGTCACTATCCAGGAGATTCTAGCGCTGAAGCTGCACGAGATAACTTCAACAAGCTAGTTAACGCTCGATTCGTGGAACGCTGTCCTGCCCCTGAACCATTTCTTGGTCCACCAGCTGAAGACGAAACTGCTGCAAAGAAACAAGGTGCTAAATCTGCCAAGGTACTCTGGTGTCAAAGTTTATTATGATGATGACAACTTCTTTTCAATACTGTTTTCCATGAAAGACCTGATGACTCCATGTGATGTTGGTTTTCCGCTGCATTTTTAATTTAACTCTAGAAATTTGTGCAATCGTTGCTTTTCTTCTTAAGATTAAGAACTTCTTAATTCAGCATGTGCTTTGGCACTGTTAATCATAGATTGCAAGTAAATGTCATGGTGATTTTTGCGAGCAATAGCATACTTCTCTGTTCTTCTATTAACCAGCAAATCTTCTTACGAGAGGTCGAACCGTCTGAGTTTAAAACTAGATATTCCCATATCACTCTCATGTACAAGTTTACAACAAGTCATTGAAGCTTTTGCTATGATGGACAATAAAACATAACAAATTGAGGAGTTCCTTGTCTAATTGGCTAAGAAGTTTGGTTCAATTCTTGACTGTTTTACTTAAACTCATAAGTGTCTTAGGGCAAAGGCTATGTCAGTACCATATATGTTTTTCCATAAATTATTTATTTACAAGACATAATTTTCTTCCCAATAAGAGCCTATCTACAATTGGAAAAGGTCAGTCATAATTGGAGTATTTTTAAGCAGCTTTCGAAAAAAAAGATTAAATTTAAGCTTCATCAATATTTTATAGTGTACTTTCATTTATCATTTGAAACTGAGGAATGCATGTTGAAGTCACAGAAAATGACAATAAACAAGAAAAAGAGATAGGAGACAAGATTCACAGTCAGTGCTGTCAAAGACGCTCTTAAAGCGTGCTTATGCCCTGAAGTGAGGCACAAAACATGTTGAGCACTTCGCCCTTACTTAGCGGGCGCTTCAATGTCGTCATCAAGGCACTAAGACATACTTTTCCTTGCTAATGAGTGTAATCTTAAGGAAGCGACACTAGAAAATTGATATTTCACTTTATTGCAATTTTTTTCAATTTCCTTGTCCATATGTTTGTTATTCATACTTATAGTTATTAGTCTTAGACTACACATAAGTATTTGTATTTTTCTTGCACCTTTCCCCATTAAAGCCCACATTTCATTTGCAATTTTCACTTAAAGCCCCAACGGACCTTAGAACTTTTTTGTACTTTTCACCTTTGATAGCACTGTTCACAGTGTAAAACAAATGCTCCAGTTGTTTCAATTATATGGCACTCTTTCGATTTTGGATCATTCCAAAATGTTTGACACAATTCTATTTCTATCCAACTTTAACAACTTCCAAAAATTCAAATCCATAAAGTCAAAGTTTTAGACTTTGGTGTGCTATTTTCACTGTCAAACTAAATTTTCAACTAGTACTTTAATATTTTGTCCATTGCCACTAATAATACATAAGTAAAAAATAATATTTTAAATGCCATCCTCAGTCAAACAACAACAACAACAACATACCCAGTATTCCCACACTGTGGGGTCTGGGGAGGGTAGTGTGTACACAGACCTTACCCCTACCTTGTGAGGATAAAGAGGTTGTTTCCAATAGACCCTCGGCTCAGGAAAGTATAAGCACCACATTAATGGAAATATAGACAAGAAGGGACAGTACCAAAAAGCCATATAAAAGCAGAATAAAAACAACAAGATAGTAAGGTGATCAACAATGAAAGAAAACAACGATTAGTTATAAGAACCTACTACTAACAAAAAGTGAGACTGTGTGCCAATACTACTGTTATGAACACTCTAGACTACCTGCTCTACTACCCTAATCCTCGACCTCCATACCTTCTATCAAGGGTCATGTCCTCGGTCAGCTGAGGTTGCGCCATGTCTTGCGTAATTACCTCTCTCCACCTCTTCTTTGGCCTACCTCTACCTCTTCGTAGGCCCTCCAATGTCAACCTCTCACACCTCCTCACCGGGACGTCTGTGCTCCTCCTTCTCACATGATCAAACCACCTAAGTCGCGTTTCCTACATCTTGTCCTCAATAGGGGCCACACCCACCTTATCGCGAATAACTTCATTTCTGATCCTATCTAACCTGGTGTGCCTGCAAATCCATCTCAACATCCTCATCTTTGCTACTTTCATCTTCTGGACATGAGCGATCTTGACTGGCCAACACTCAGCCCCATACAACATCGTTGGTCTTACCACCACTCTGTAGAAATTACCCTTAAGTTTCGGTGGCACCTTCTTGTCACACAAAACACCGGAAGCGAGTCTCCATTCCATCCATCCCGCTCCAATACGATGTGTGACATCTTCATCAATCTCCCCATCCCCCTGAATAACAGACCCAAGGTACTTAAAACTACCTCTCTTAGGGATGACCTGCGAGTCCAGCCTCACCTTCCCTTCCCCTCCTCGAGTCTCGCCACTGAACTTACTCTCCAAGTATTCTGTCTTGGTCCTGCTCAGCTTGAAACCTTTAGATTCCAGAGTCTGCCTCGATACCTCTAATTGCGCGTTCACACCGCCTCGCATCTCGTCAATCAATACAATATCATCTGCAAATAGCATGCACCACGGCACCTCCCATTGGATGTGGCGCGTCAGTACGTCCATTGTCAGAGGAAAAAAGGGCTGATTACCGACCCCTGATGCAACCCCATCATAAGCGGAAAATCGTCAACATTTAAAGTGCTTTCCAACAGACTCAAGAAGGTTCTTGACATGCCCGTTTCGTCCTCTCAGAATGCGTTTGTGGAAGGTAGGCAGATCCTGGATGCAGCTTTAGTGGCAAATGAACTTGTAGACTCCAGAAGGAAAAATAGAGATCTCGGCTTACTATGCAAGTTGGACCTTGAGAAGGCTTTCGACCATGTCAATTGAGAGTTCCTGGATTTCATTATGCTGCGGATGGGGTTTGGGGCAAGATGGAGAGGATGGATCAAGTTCTGCATTTCCTCATTTAGATTTTCTGTCCTGGTTAATGGTAGCCCGTGTGGTTTCTTTGACAACTCCAGGGGTCTCAGGCAAAGAGACCCCCTATCCCCCATGCTATTCATTCTAGTGATGGATGCTCTGAGTAAAATGATGGATCGTGCGGCGGGCAGAGGCTTCTTGAGAGGATTCTCAGCTCCGATCGGGGTGCCCAGTGCCCGAAGAGTCTCTCATTTGTTTTTTGCGGATGACACCCTGGTTTTCTGTGATGCCGATATGGATCAGTTGACCTATCTGAAACAGGTCCTGCAGTGGTTTCAGATAGTATCAGGTCTCAAAATCAACCTCGGCAAGTGTGAAATTTTCCCTATGGGTTAGGTTGCTAACATTGATGCTTTGTCTTATGTTCTTAGATGTAAGGTGGGCTCCCTTCCCACTACTTACCTGGATCTCCCATTAGGCGCTTCGCATAAGGATACTACGGTTTGGAATCCAGTGATCGAAAGGGTTGAAAAAAGATTAGCAGGTTGGCAGAAACGGTAGGGGGGTGCATACGATTTATCGATTCGATTTTGACCCTTATCGATAATTACTTATCGATTATCGATTTATACATATGCCTATCGTTATCGTTTCAATAAGGTTTTGATTTTTTCGATTTCGATTTATCGATTTTTGGGGCTTATCGATTACACCAATAAGAAAATTTGTGGGATTCCACGGAAAGTATATCGCTATAAACATGCCTAACTAATATGGACAAAAAGAAGCTAAAATAAGACGAACATCGTTTATAACATAAAAATTGTGTCAACAAGCACATGCAACGAAACTAAAGTAAGAGATCAAATGTATGCCACCAATACTCCAGCAGTATAAAAAAAAGTTGGTCTTTTTTGTATTGTTATCTCTCCGTAGGCCTATGTATAAGAAAAGTTTGTGGTGTAAGGGAAAGAAAATTAAAAGAAGTTGAGGAAGCCATGAGAGTTGTACATGAAAAGTCCGTGAAAGAAGATCAAAAGGAGAATGAGAAAATAGAACGACGGAGAAGAGAGAACTTATAGTCAGAGATGAAGAAGGTGATGGAGGAAGGCATATGTAGAGTTGTATCAGTTTGAGACGGTCGATTTGGAAGAAAATAGATTGGTTCTTTTTTGGCTATCGATTGGAACCTTAAAAGCTTGACTAACTCGGTACAATTCTAACAAAAACCGATAACGAAAAAAAGTTGGTCTTATCGGTTTATTGATAAACCGATAACTGAAGAGGACAAAATCGAAATCGATAACTCGATAAGGAAAATTTCGAAATCGAAATCGATAAATCGATAAACCGATAACAAATAATCGATTCGATTTATCGATAAACCGATTCGAATGCACACCCCTAAGAAACGATACTTGTCAAAAGGCGGAAAGGAAGTGCTTATCAAAAGCACTTTATCGAGTATGTCCTCCTATTACCTGTCCCTGTTGCAAGCTCCTGTGAGCATCACAGAAAAACTGGAGCGGCTTCAAAGGAATTTTCTTTGGGATGCGGCGGATGGAACTAGAAAGTATCATCTAGTGAATTGGCAGACAGTCACTTCCCCAAAGAAATGGGGTGGACTTGGAGTAAAAGATCTTAGGGTATTCAACAGAGCTTTGTTGGGGAAATGGCTGTGGAGATTCGGGGTAGAAGAGCATGCTCTATGGAGGGAGGTCATCGTAGAAAAGTTCGATTCCACGGGAGGGGGTTGGAGGACCAAGACAATCACAACACCTTTTGGGTGTGGCATGTGGAGGAGTATCATGAAGAATTGGGAATCCTTCAGTGGTAACGTCACTTACAGGGTGGGAGATGGAAGGAGAATAAACTTTTGGAATCATAGGTGGTGTGGAGAGGATACTCTGAGGGTCTCCTTCTCCCACGTCTTCAGAGTTTCAAACCAGAAAGAATTGATGGTCCAACAAATTCGTAAGGGGCATGAAGGGGGGATAGTATGAGACCTCTCATTTAGAAGGAACATGCAAGATTGGAAGATTGCAGAGCTCCAAGATTTATTGACACTGCTATATGGGCAAGACAGGCCCCAGCCATCTTGTGATTCTTGGAGATGGGGTTTGCATGGCGATGATTTGTTCATCGTAAAGTCCTTTTACCAGAGTATGTTGGTGAGAAATGAGGCCTCTTTTCCATACTCCTCGATCTGGATTCTTAAGGCGCCCACGAAGGTGTGCTTTTTTGCATGGCTAGCGGCGAGGGGAGTAATTTTGACTGCTGAGAATCTGCGAAAGAGAGAAATTACACTTGTTAGTTGGTGCTACATGTGTAAAAGCTCAGGGAAGAAGTTGATCATCTTTTGTTGCATTGCCCTGTGTCCTCGGCTTTGTGGAGGGTGATCCTGAACCTTTTTGGTTTTCAATGGGTGATGCCAATCACCGTAAAGGAAATGTTATATAGTTGGGCAGGTTTCCGTAGAAGAAGAAAGCAAAAGGCGTGGAAGTTTGCCCCGTTGGTTCTCATGTGGATAGTTTGGGGGGGGGAGAAATAGGAGAGCTTTTGAGGGGATTGAGTCTACTTTTTCACATCTTAAGAATAGTCTTTTATCTTCGATTGCTTTTTGGTGCACTCATATAGCCCCTACTTGTATAGAAGATTGGGCGTCTTTTGTAGAGAATCATGTTCTGATGTAAATTCTCTACTTTTTGGTATACTTCCTGTATACGGGAGTTCTCTCCCTTTTGATTAATACAATTTACCTTATAAAAAAAAAGCGGAAAATCATCTGAGTCCCCACCCACCGTCCTCACTCGGGTCTTTACTCCATCATACATGTCCTTAATCAACCTAATGTAGGCAACATGTATACCTCTAGCCTCCAAACAGCTCCACAAAATTTCCCTTGGAACTTTATCGTATGCCTTTTCTAAGTCGATGAACATCATATGCAAGTCCTTTCTCTCCCTATACTGCTCCATCAATCTCCTAACAAGGTGGATGACTTCTGTTGTCGAACGCCCCGGCATAAACCCAAACTGGTTTTCGGAAATAGACACCCTCTTCCTCACCCTTAGCTCTACCACTCTCTCCTAGACTTTCATAGTATGGCTAAGCAGCTTGATACCTCGATAGTTATTGCAATTTTGGATATTACCCTTGTTCTTGTATAGAGGAACCATCGTGCTCCACCTCCACTCTTCGGGCATCTTCTTCGTTCTAAAAATGACATTAAATCCTCAGTCAAACACTGTCCTACAAATAGTAATGCAGGGAGTACTAGCATAGGGATTCAAGAAAGGAATGTAGGTTATATCTATAGAATTTTTGGGCAATCATGAAGCGTTCTTTCAAATCAACAAAGAGATGCTGCTTCCTTTTTTAATAAGAAGAATGCTGCTACCAGTATTAGCATCCTTGTAAGTTGGATAACAAAATATAGTGCAGAAAAAGTTATCTAAGTTGGTATTTTACCGTTCATGTTCTTGATTTTGTATTTACTGATGAAAACAGATTGTAAAACAAACCATTGAACAACGAGCCTTGGCAGCAGCAGCTCCAATGGAATCCATGAGATTCTTAGTTGAAACAGTCACCTGGAACGAGGCTTCTGTGGAAACAACGGACAAAAAGAATACGGTTGTGACTCTTGGCACAAAGGTTGGTATAACATTTTCATTATAGATATCTATTTTGCTAGTCGGCTGATCTATTATTTTGTGATTTTAGCGGAAGCAAGATAATTTAGAGTCAAACACAGAACTGCTGGCTACAGATGAAAATAAAGTACTCTGGCGTGCCAATTTTGAAGAGTTTATTCGCCGCTTAAGGCACAAGGTTGGTCTGTCAACTTCTTGTGATGGAGTACCAATACATTCAAATTAGTGTCATTGTTAGGTTATTTCACAAAAACCGTTAAACCATCAAAGAAAACAGTAGAATTGAAATCTCCTTAGAATCCCAAACATGCCTTGCTAGAATCACAGCTATTATCAAACTGTATGGATTGTAGGCTTGCGTTGCAAATGTGAAAGTACGTGTCAACAATGATGCTGCCATTGTGCTTGCTGCGACCCTGGAGTTGAGTAGACATTCTGAGACTAAAGTGAGAATTGATAACTCAGGTGAGTGTGGATTTCATTTACCGGTCAATTAATTTGAAACATGTCTTTGACCTCTTGCTGATATTACTAACAGATAAATAGAAACTAAAGTTTGCATTTGTCAAAAAAAAAAGGAAGAAGAAGATTTGGATGATAATATGCTCAACTATGGGCGGGTGCATGGTGACAACTGATGCATATGTATATGTTTGAGATGAGGGATTGCCAGCATCATGACATAAAAAGACATGATATTTCACATCTACAATGTTCACCAACTTTTCTTCATAAAATAGAAACCCTGCCAACTTTAATCTTCGGCCTTGCTTTTGAGGCTTTAACATCTTGAGTTTTTATTGTGATGGTACATTCATGTTGAATCATTTACTCATATATGGATAACTTTCTAGACTGGAGCCTGAGCCTTATAGACCCTTTTCAGAGACATGCACAACAGTGGCATGCTTGCTTCTATACTTTTCTGTAGTTGAGTAATTTCTGTATGATAAGGTCTGTAATTGAGTAAAAGCCGTGGCCTGTACAGTTTACATTTGTGTACTTGCTTAAGATATTGTGCCAAAAATTTGCATTTGGTTTGTTTTTGTGAAAGGTAGCAATTTGTGTTGATGAATATCATATTCATGTTTTAGCTGTTTCATTGTAGTGTTATCTTTGGCTTTAAATTTCACGACTCTTTTATCCCACCTTCTAAATGTGTTGGTCATTATATTTTTTCACTGAAATCTGAAATCATTATTTGCAGTTCCTCAGTCCATAAATGCTATTTATGATGAGGTGATAAAGAGGGATGGTGGTCTTGGTATGGATTTGGAGCGTATCAGAGCTTCCCTTGTTGAATTAGGATGTGAAACCCCATTGATGGCAATAGATGAAACTTATAGTGTAGGTAAGCATATCTATCCATACTTGACTTTTCATTGTAATATAATCTTGAGCAAAGTCCAATACCTTGTGGATGCTGGTGTTTGATTTCCATTATAACGACTGATAGTTATGTGTCTACAGATTTGAAGAACATTATTGAACAGGCTCGCATTGAAGAGGTTGGTTACAAACTTATAGACCAAGGTTACTGTTTCAATTTGCTAAAATCTGGCTTATTTCATCTCAATATGCTATAACTTGCAGGTGGAATGCATTGTATTAAAAAGGTATGGAAGGGAGGCCTACAGGATGTTCAGATTACTGTCAAAAGCTGATCGTCTTCTTGAAACTGATAAGGTATCACAGACTTGCTGAATGTATGTTGATTTAAAGGCAACTTAATTTGAACTCATTACCCATGCTAGATTTCTACGAATCGTTCGCTACATAAGTAGCAATGGGGGCACTCAAGGATGTAGTGTAGAGGTCAATGAAGTGGGTGAAAACCATCAGAGACCAGGTTGAAATCTCAGTAGAGACAAAAAAACTCTATGTGATTTTTCCCCATCTGCCTAAGCTTTGGTTGACGGAGTCACCTGGTACGTCACTAGTAAGAGGTAGCAGTTACGCGGTGAAACATTCAAGGTGCCCACAAGCGGGTCCAGACACCTCCTTTATGAGAGAAATAAATAAATAAATAAATGGCAATGAGGCTGCTCTGTACTTGCCAGATCTTGTTTATCATGGGTTGTCTTCCCTGTTTCTTTTTAGTCCTTAAAACATCTATTATCAAGTCCAGCTAATGTTGTTGAGGGACGAAAAGTACTTCAGTGAAATCATTAGGCATAGATAGCTATATTTTTTCGTTGAAACTGGTTTATTTGTTTGCTATCAACTTTAATTGATGACTATCATTTCAGTTTTCTCCTATTTTTTTTATTCAAAAGCTTTATTTTATTATCAAAATGCCAAGTTCACTTCACCCAGAAATATGCATTGCTTAGTGCAGGAACTGGGAGTTTATATCTCTTTGGTTCTCTAAATTGTAATTTACTCTAGCAAATGTAAGTTTTAATGTAGGCCTTCAAAACATTTAGTCCCCAAATGTAGCAACACATTTCACAAAACTGAAGCTAACAATAAAAATCATTAGAAGTATGAAGGGAATAAGTAAAAATTGAACAGATTAGAAGATTTGAGTGTTTCTTTTTTCTTTTCTTTTTTTTTTAAATAAGGAAGAGTGTAGTAGGATAGCACTCTCCCCATTTTTTTATTTCTTTAAATGTCCCTGCCAACTCATTAAGTATATGGCATTTTTGTCTTTTTTGAATTACCCCAGTTCATTCCCTCTCCCCTGCATCATCTGGAGTCCATTTCAGTTCACCCTCTCCTTGAACAACAGTCACCACTGTTGCCCCATCACCACCCGACAGCCCTCTCCACCACGAATAAACCACCACAAGGCATTCCTTATCTCATCACCTTAAGAGAGCTCACAGCTACCTCCATACGCAAACACTATTTTTCTGCCCAAACAACACCTCCAAGCAGCCAGTACCAATCACAGAGGACTCCAACAAAAACCACCAGCCACCCTCAAGCCTTCATACACAAATTCAATAGCTCTTGTTAAGACTGGACTACCAATTGTTTCCAACGAACTGCAACTTTTCTGTCAAACGGGAGGATTTCCAATTTCTAATTGTGAGTAAAACCGAATTTTGCATCAACTGTTAGAAAATATGTTTCAATGGCAAAAGTTACTGATTTCTTTTTTTTTTTTTTGTTTTTGCGAAACATTATTGTGTGGCTTCATCAGTTCTGGGGAGCTTTTAGTTCAGCCAAAAGTGGGGCAGCTCGGAAAAGCTATTTGGATTCTCAGATCCTAGCGCTGCCATTTCCGTGTTTGTCCTGTTGCCCATCCTTGTTTCCTTTGGCTGCTGGAGTTCAACCATCTGCCAAAGTTCAATTTGTTTTCTCCCACATACTTGAAGATGGATGGCTGTAGAGGGGAGGAGGCTGCAGATACCTAGGGTCAAAAACAAATGTATCAAGAACTTGTATTTTTGGTGTCATAGTAATACCTTAGATAAGATGGATCAGTGTTCGGAATTTTTACACTTGTTAGGTGAAAACATGTAGTATGTTGGAGTGAGAGCTGCAGTTATGACCTGTAACTTTTTCTATACCATCTTGGTACCTTTTCAGTATATATCTTTACTTTAAAAAAAGGAGGAATGGCTGTAGCAAATTGCAACTCACAAAGCTGAAGAAAGTTGGGTTAAAGACAGAAAAACCCTTATATTTAATGTACTAACAGGGGTATTTTGGAGAATCGTGGGTACAATGCTAACCTACGATGGCCATGTAGTAGGTTGGCAAAACCTTATATATATATATTTGAAATCTAGATATATAGAGAGATAAGGGGTTTGGATCTGATATTTCTGGAAATAACTGTGTTCCATTGAAATTATTGCTGACATGTAGAGGCTCCTGAGAAAGTATGCATCATATAAGAACAATGTTGAAGTGCTTTCTTGTTTGAGTTTTTACAGAATATTTGGGTGATTGAAGGTTTTCTTTTTGCACGCTACAATTTGTTGATAAATGAGATGAAAGCAATCTTACAATACTGTTTTCTTTTCAGATTTCAGATACCACATTTGTTGAAAAGAAAGATGCAGCCAAGATTCTATTTAAGCTGTGGAAAGATGACTACTTGGAGATGAAGGTAATATATTTCTGGGCTTCTGTTGTAATAGAAGAAGAAAATCTCCTGTTTGGAATGCTTCCTTAAAATTGAAGACCTTTGAGAGTAGAATAAAAAATATCTCGAAATTATTTTGTGGATTTTCTTGCTGTCTTATGCCAATGTCATGGAAGCAGCAAAAAGGCATATTTGGCTTGCTTCTGCATCTTAAGATAGCTAAAGCCAATATGAAGGGAGGGTAAGTGCTGTTTTCTAACATGCTATAAAGTATATCTTATGTCTTGCTAAATAGTGTAACATGCCTTACTCTGATCTATCCCATGGTGGGGATTGATTTGAGTATGTTTCCGATCTCAGGATGCATTCCAGGGGAGGTGCTCTTGCTAATCTATTCTCGTCTCACGTAATCCACGAGATAATTTGTTCTTTTTGAAAGTAAAATTTTGTATTTCGCTGATCAAAATGAGACATTTCTAGACACCTGGTGCATACCCTGAAATTCATAGAGCTAAAAAAAAGATCTTTATTTAAGCAGCAAAAATATCCTTTGGAAGTACTTATAGAAAGAGTATCCTTTGGAAGTTCCAGATACTGTGCACAACTTTGTTGATTCTGTGCTTCGCAGTAGAGATCCATACACAAAACTCTTTGTGTGTGTGTGTGTGTTTTTTTTTTTTTGGGGGGGGGGGGCTTAAATTTTAGCTCAAGTTGGATAACCCAGCAAAATTACCCGATTATGCAAAGCGGGTGAATTGTTAAGCTTCTCAATAAGAAAATCTATCAGTTGTTTAAAATCTCAAGAATCTAGGGCGTGACGATCATTCTGATTCATCAGAAGTACAGGAGAATGGTTGCTTCTTCCTGCTGGCTTTCTTTCTATAAGCAGAAACATTGCTACTAACTAGACACATCCTTGCTTCAGCAGCAATTCCCTCACATCTTTTAAGGTCTCCATCCATAGTGAAGCAAGAAAAGGAAGGTGGATAATAGTGAACCTTCACACAGCGCCAATAAATCTCACAATCAACTAAGGTCAGAAGGTCAACAAAGGATACAATAAGTAGCTGCATGAGATAGCATAAATACCCACTTATGCAACGGGGAATTTCTCCTTGTTGCCCTCCTGTGCTACATTAGATAATCAGTTGTTAAGGAGCCTTCTGATCTAAAATCTTAACTCAAGCTTTAATATGCTTTTCGTTCTAAGATATAGAAAGTTGAAGGTGTTTCAAACCCCCTAATGGGCTTGCACTTGCAGGACATAATATGTCAAGAGGGACAAAATACAAATCAAAATGACAAGCTCGAAATTGTTTTATTTTCCAACTGCGACTTATATTGAAGAAAGCTGGTTATTCTTCTTTTCTTTGTAAGACATGCAAGCACATGCATACACACACACACACACACACACACACATATATATATATATATATAGAGAGAGAGAGAGAGATTGCATTGAACAAAGCTTCTAACACATACTAATGATATTCCCCCATTCACTCCAGAAAGTTATTGCACGTGGAGCAAGGCAATCAGAATTCATACTGTGGAAAATTAATAAGCAATCTCTTTGGGAACATGTTCTAGATGAAATGTACCATGCTGCCCTTAATTTGAGATTGAGAATAACACATGAGCAAGAACAGGAAAAAGAGGTTTGTTTACAGAGCTCACCTATCAATGTTCTTCTTCTGTCTATTGCACGTTATTTTGTTATTTTTCGTTTATCTTCTATTTTAATGAACTCTGCAAGTGTAGGTTGACAGATAATGTCTATATTAATGAACCAAATAATTAGTTATTTTATGATTGTCGAACAGTATGCATTTTTTACCGAGGACATGACCCTTGGTAGGAAGGTGTGGAGGTCGAGGATTAGGGTAGAAGGTTAGGTAGCCGAGTGTTTGCCTTGTTCATACCAGTAGTTTTAGTGCACTACTTAGTGTTAGTATTATATTGTCTTATTCTTATATTTCTGTTATTACTTGTTGTTTCTTTCGCTTCAGTTTTCTGATTGGTTTGTTGGTGTTGCTGCTTGTTGTTACACCTTCCTTTTTATCCTTCCTGAGCCTTTTTACCCTTTTTATCTTTTTTCTTTCCCGAGTCGAGGGTCTATCGGAAACAACTTTTCTACCTTCTCAAGGTAGGGGTAAGGTATGCGTACATACTACCCTCCCTAGACCCCAGGATTACGCTGGGTTTGTTGTTGAACAATATGCATTTGGGACCATCCTTCATTTTAGGTTCTGTATCTTCTAATGAAAGATGATTGACTGACAACGAAGTTCTTCTTTTGATTGTGTAAGACATACATATCAATTGGCTAAGAATTAGTGTGTCTAGAGACTGACACAAACCAAAAAGGAGTTCAAAGGGAACAAAACAGTCTTTCTAATTCCACTTTGAGGCATGAACCGTTTACGTTGAATGCAACTTGAATGTGAATTAGTTGTCTATTCTGCGACTTTAAACATAGTTGTGGTTCTTCCACTTTTTTCGGTTGCCGGGCAGATTAAGTTTTCAAACACAATATCAAGAATGATATACTGGAAAAGAACTTGTCATTTCCTGTTTCCGTCAATCATGATGGAAGATTAACAAATAAAGGAATAAGAAAGGAAATAATAAGCGATCCATTTGATTCGTGTTTGAAATCTGGTAGATGGGGCAAATTATTGCAGACATGGGAAATCATTAGGCTAAAGTAATAATTCAAATATAGTGGGGTAGTCTGATATTGAAATGATAGCATTCGGTCATGTAAACATGCATGTCAAGAAAGAATACAAGTATCTAGGGAAATTCTAAGCTACATATGTTATTTGGAGAGGCTGTAGAAAGTTGACGTAACGGGGTGAGGATTGGACCATTTTACTTTTTGCTTTCCCTCGAGCGGAAGGACTGATCTATTGCGCCGCATGTGGAAGACTGGGCCTTAAATACAAATTGTCTGTTGCTTTGATTTCACAGAATGTGAGAATGTCATATGGTTTCAACTTCAGAGTTACAGTTGGGTTTTCCTACCCCTGAGGGGTAGAGTTGAGTGAATTAGGTTTAGGCCAACCTCAGCTTCACATTGCCTTGGTCTCATGTTGAGGTCAAGTTGCAAAACTTTTTTCTTTTTTGTTTGTTCCTATGTCTTGCCATTAACTTCATTATTGTCACGACCACCACTTCGGTTGCTACATCTATGGTTTGGACCATAGTTAGGAAAGGTTCTTGAAGGAATTGTGCAAGTTCTTTTCCCTTTTATTTTTCTTGTCTGAAGTAGAAATCCACGAAAAAATTAATGCTAAAAGGAATGTCGGCTAAAATCACCGTTCTTGCATGAACTGGAAATCTCCTTCATATATGAAAAAGCTCTCTTGCATTTACCTTCCCCTTCATTGACTATTATTGGATTCACATGCTCTAATATCTTAACTGTTGTCATGTGTGCCAGATTCTTCAGATGCCCAGAGAGAAGCTGGTAAAGGAACTGCACAGTGAACTGCACAACAGATACAACCGCCTAAGAAAAGTCCGGATTACTTTGGAATCCTCCCTAATGAATCTTGACGATGCTCTCATGCTCTTCCATGACTTTTAAATCGAGTATTTATATCTTATATCTCACCTTTCTTCCCTGACCTCCCCCTTTTTTTCCTTTTATTAGATTAGATTTTGTGCCTTTAGACAATCAAACAAAAAATTTATATATGGTGCCCTTAGGATCTTGCTGTTCTCATTGCATTTTTTATACAGTTCAGGATTGGATTTGACTGACACCAATAAGACATGTCATCATGAAGTATATTAATCCATGCAGGCTTTTTCCTTGTTCTTAGCTGATTTCTTGAACCATGAGGGGACTAATTAGGAAACCTGGTGCTGTCAGTTTCTGTTTGGCTTCAACTTTTTCTTTAATGAAAAATCAAAATTAATAAGGAGACAATGTCAGACTAACTACCAGCAATAAAAAGAATAACATGTTCATTTACCGCATTTTACTTCTAAAGGAATCAATTTCGAACATCTGCTTTGTATTGTCCAGTTAGTTGAGTCCCGCTGATTTTCTAGGTTTCCAAATACCTTTTGAAATTATGTGATTGAATAGCAATGCTGAATTTTCGTACAAGACTATCAGGCTATGACAACTAGAATCATAGGTGCATGCACAATCAGTTTCCTTGCTCCTTTTTATACTAAGACAATTTAAGTTTGCAGGTCAGTGTACACCTCGAAATCACAAAATATTTCTACATACTTGTTAGGTTGTTAGTTGCCACAGGTTATGTACATAAAAGATTTGCTACCTATCTGATAAGAGTTACATTGATTTTGTGAATGTCAGGAACAATAACAGACGTTTTGCTAACATAATGACAGTAATCATTCAATAGATCATATTTTGTAGGAAAACAAGTAATTAAGTATAAGTTCTAAGAAGAAGAATATGATTCGTGAAACTCTTGCATGGATTGAATGCAATGAAAGACTGTTGAAGTAGCTGGACGGGTATATAAATTACTCTGCCAATGCTTAATGGAATTCGCATTGCCAATTCAAACAAAGTATATATGAGTTTGTCGGTTGGATCTATTGATGAAATTTTCATGAAACTCTCTTTCTTCTTCTTCTTCTTCTTCTTCTTTGTGCAGGTTTTAGACTTTACTTAGTTTTCAAGATGACGAGAAACTAGTTCAGAGAAATAATCTCACCAAATGGAGGATCAACTTGGACGTCTTAAGTTAATAATGATATTTTGAAAATAAACCAAATCTAAACAAAGAAAAGACTTAGAAGTATAACTTAAGTATGCACTGCTTGTCCTTGCGGTCTCCTCGCTGCCCTTTGCCATTTATTTACCTTATATTCACTTGTTATTTTCAACTTGTTCTCCTTGTCTGCCCGAGAATGCTGGCGTTTTTTGTGCCTTCGTAGCTACGAATTTATTGGTTTTGATTGGTTATCTCTGACAGTCCACAAAAAATTAAAGTACTATATTTCGTGGAACAACGCAAAGATGTCTAAAAAAACAATTTCCTCGATATGCTTCAACCGCAAGTTCCACAAAATGACATTGAATCGTTGTTGAAGCAAGGCTTGTTACACTTCTTTTCCCTAGCATTTCAGTTTCAACGTTTTAAGTTAATAATGGTATTAATACTCCAGCTACGCTGAAGTTTTTACCAAGACCGAACTAACAAGTATTTGAAGTTGAAGTAAAAAAAAATTGTGCAAATTTTAGTTAAATTACTCTTTCATCTCTTCCTCAATGGAAGAGATGACGCAGACACCAACACCACAATTACATTGCCGTTGCATGCCTTTTTCAAATATGAACCTTGAAATAATACACTGCAAAAGGCTATTTGGCTGTTCCCCTTCCAAGCATTTGGAATATGGCCTAGACTTTTATCCCTATTGTATCATGGTTATAAAGACCCAGACCAACCTAATAATATTGTGAATAACAGGGCCAACAGGAGCTGAATGCAAAACAATCTATACTTTAGTCATGCACAAAATGCTTAAAAAAATTCATAGCCGCCAAAGGGTGACAAAAACTAAATTAAAGGAAGCGACTGAATCAGCCATACACGTCCAAATTCATTTCAGTAGAGCTATGGTAACAGCAAGGCACAAGCAAAAGCAGATAATTAACACTAGTATTACCAGAAAAACATGCACTTGGCAAAAATGTCTAAAATATCACTAATTTCAAAATCTTCATGGAACATAAATCGGGAAATTTTAATCACAAGTCTTCTTTCTTGAAAACGAAAATACATTGCAAACATAAAAGCTAGTGAATTAACTAACTGGGTTCTTCAATTATCAACCATACAGGTTTCATTTCTTCTTTTCACCACCTCCAGTAGCCCTGTAAAAGTCCAAAAGAAAAAGAAATGAAACATGAGCCAACCGGCAAGGGTTTGTAACACTCTTCAGCAACAGAATAATACTAGTAAATACTAACTTCCTCCCTCTACTGAATGGTAAGAGAAAACAAGACATTACCTCATCTTACGGAGAACACTAGACATCTCTTCTCTCTTCTTCTTTGCCCTCTTGTGAGTGCCCAACTTCCTCTTGGCTACCTTCAAGGCACGCTTGTCCTTTCCAACTTTAAGAAGCTCAGTAATCCTTTTCTCGTATGGAGCAAATCCAGCGACTTCTCTGATAAGGCTCCTCACAAAGTGGACTCTTTTGCTTGTTTTCTAAAAACAAATAAAATGGAAAGAAGATTATGATGTGCTCAAAATATGCAAGTGAAACATGTTCAATTACGAGACAAAAGCATAGCACACATTGATCCAGATTCCAGCTAGAAATTATTTGATCATGTTTTTTTGTAAGAGACAGTACACTTCAACAAGACAGCATACAGTCTATAAGGAGTATATGAGCGACTATTCACCCCTTTATTCTCAAAGGGATATATCTTTGTCCTGACACTACATCCAACCCATTCTAGCACAAGACATACTTGCATATTCTATAACGTCCAAAGTGTACTCTTCCTATACCAACAAAATTTCAACTCCCAACTCCAATAAATTGCAAATTGGTCCAAAATCTAAAGTTTCAACATTTTCTTATAAGACTACCAAATCAAACAAAACTTCAGCTCCCAAATTCAATAAACTGTAAATTGGTATCCAAAATCAAAAGTTTAGCCATTTTCCTCTAAGACTAGGAAAATCATCTGTATCTGCCAGTCTAAATTCTCAAAAGTTAATCAACTATTTACAATTTTAAACCCTGTGCTATAAAAGCCAGAGTTGTGTGCAATGAAGCCCAATATGCCATAGAGAACTATACAAAAAGTTCCCTCTCGCACCCCCACACATAGTAGCCACAGAAACATCTATCAAAGACATCTTGTGAACACTCACTACTGTTTAACAATTTCTACGACTTGTTCAGAGTTCAGATCAACTAATATCCTGTCCTTTGTGTATATATGCTCCGCAGACAAGGTAGAAGTTTAAAAAATATGCAGATAGATTCAAATCCAAACAATACAAGCCCGAGCTATCACCATTAGAAAACAACAGAGACATGCAAAACAAAGAATTCAAAAACTCACCCCTTTTCTGTCGGAAGGACGTGGAGCTAATTCCTTCTTGGTCACAACATGGCCTTTGTTTAGCCCAACAGATAGCCCTGTATTAGGCTGCTTCGGAGCCATCACCTGTTTAAACCAACTTTCAACCCAATCACAAAATAGCATTACCAACAGTTTCTAAGTAAATGATACTACCTTAAAAGATATCATAGTATTTTCTCTGTCCTAAAAAGAAAAACATCTAAAAATCAGAACTTCTGAAACTAAAAATCTTAAAAAGCACAGAATAAATTTAAAAAAATACTATGAATCACAATTCTCATATTAAAAGAATATTTAGAAAACGTTATAGGAGAATTAATGAAAAAAATAGTTTGACTCTTCGAATTAGCAACAGTTTCAAATAAAATGGCAAAGAGGTAAAATGGTGTTCCCTTTTCTGGATAGTATCATCATAAACACGCCATCTTCCATCACAACATAAAATACCGAGGATTTATAAAACATTTAAATAAAATAAAAAAGAAATTACAATGTCTATAGCGCGATACCAAATTAGTAAACAAAATGAAAGAGGATCTGAAACAGCAACTGGAAGAAGGTGTGTGAGTAAATCATACCTCTTCAATTCGTTCGATATGGAAGAAACGGTGAGGAATTAGGGTTGTGAAAAAGAGGAACTAGGGTTTTGGGACAGTGCTGCTTTTTATAGTGGTGATGACAGTGATAATGCGAGCATTTTGAGGGTAAAGTGGTAAATTAGCGTTTGAAGTGTCTTCTATATGAGATTCAGTGTTTGGGCCGTTTGAGCTGCTGCACAAGTGGGAAAGTTTGAGGAGAAAGCCACTTTTATGGATGTATTTGAAAAATAGACAGTATTTGTAATGTATTTATTTATAAAATAGAAAGGGAAAAAAAAATAGTGGTAGAGGCCCCTTTTTTCTACTTTTTTGCATAAATAAGAATGAAAGTGAATACACAAATAATGCTTCAATCTCAAGCTTAACTTCTCAACGCTAACAACAATTTCAATTAGTTATAGCCACTTATCATTGTTAACCGTGGAAAGAATGTAGGAATACTATAATTGCTGTAGAGAAGCACAAAACTGAAGGTGAATATTGTATGCATTTTTGTAACTCTTCAACTTAACTTACATAAATAATAATAATAATAATAATAATAATAATAATAATAATAATAATAATAATAATAATTGTGAGCAAATAAATCCCATGTGAAGTTTTCAAACATTTTCGTTAAAATCGATCCCTAAATAAGTATTTTAACTTCGTGGCAATTCAATCAAGAGTAGTTGAAACTTCATAACAGTTCAATCAAAAGTATTTGAAACTTTTTTTTGTGAAGAGAAAAAATTCTTATTAGTTACCTATTAAAACTGTCAATTACAAAGCAAGTATTCCCTACCATCTACAAAACTTAAATGCATAACCCTGCTTGGATTATACAGTTCATCTATACTCTGCTCTATTCTACCTTCTCTATTCTTTTTATACAAATACAAATTTTCTATCCAAGCCAGTTGTCTTTTGCTTTGTTTCCCTCTACTCTGTGTCTTGTATCTACATTCTTCTTTGATATTCCTGCTCTCTTGTCACCATGTGATTCCACACAACATCATTCCTGTTCTTCCATACCAGAGCAACAAATATTGAAAGTGCAAATGTCCTGCATTATTTCCCTTTTATGGATATGTTAAGCTTCCTCCATGTTGCTGCAATAGTTTCCTCCATTCCTTCGTATCCCCAGCCAACTCAGTAGCTCATATGCACATCTCTTAGACCATTTACATTCGAAAAATATATGATCACTTGTTTCTTCTTTTTCCCCACATACTTTGCATAGAGTTTATGTAATTATCCCAATCTGTTTCATTCTGTCCAGTGTCATCAGTCTTCTGTGAGCTACCAACCAGCAGATATAGTTACGTTTTGGTGTGTTTCCTGAGTTCCACACCCATCTCCAGTCCTGTCAGCGGTTGTCATCCCCCATTCTCCATTTATATCTACTAGCCACTGTGTACACACCTCGTGGTGTTAGCCAGTCATTCCCCTCTTCTCCTGCTTTAAAATTGTCCCTAACATTACATAGCTTTTTCCAATACCAGCTACGGAGTGTTTATATTGCCACCAATCTGCCTCTTTTATATATATATGTTTACTATGAAAATAGTAATAACAATTAAATTTAATTTTGTAGTTCGAAAAATACGTTATTTAATTTTATGCTAGTTGTTAGGCAATAAATGCTAAGGTAAGTGGTTAGAAAGCAAGATTATAGCTACAAACCGATATAATAGTCAGACCGAACGGCTGGAGATCTGGGCCTCGAGCTGGTGTATATAAGGCCTCGAGGTTGAGTTGGGTGGCCGGCTCAGAGCGACCGTGGGAAGGCTAACAGTTATGAGAACTGCGATGGTGGCTCTTTATGATCAATGATAAGCAATAAAGGATGAACAATAAATAGGACACTATAAATGTAAGCAATAAATGAGAGTAATAAGAGCAAGAGAATATGTTAGAGAGCAGAGAGAATGTTCTTGTGTATTTAGTATTGAGCATTAGGTGTCTACAAAATGACAAGGATCTCCTTTATATATGAGGGGGAATCCCAACATAGTACAAATGCATTTATTACAGACAAAGGCTGGTACAACCATTTAATGCCATGGTACGGGTTTGGACTAGCCTAATAGACCTTGTCAGCTCAAATCACATGCCTTGAGAACCTTACACTGATCCACCGACGTCACTGATTTACCCTACCTCAAGGCCGATCGTTGCTTACGCTACCTCAAAGTATATTACCGAGAACCCTTGAGGCCAGGGCCCCGAGCTAAGCTTCGATCCTTCAGGGGAGGCAGTTCCTTCGAGGCGCCTTGGTGACCGTAAAATCAAACCGCCGATTTTTGCCGTATATAGGTAGTCCCCGCCGCGTTTCTTAGAGTGAAACAATAAGAAATGACTTTGACATCCATCTCTTCGAATTTCCCGCGATGATGTCATACTTATGACGTAAGCCTTTGTGATAACCGATGCGCCCCGTCGGTTCATCTTTCCAAAACCATTCAATGCGTTGCCGACTCTTGTTCTCCAAAGCAATAATGTCGTCACCGGCCCAGTTCCCAAAAGCGCATTGATCGTGCCTGCCGATACGTCTTTCAAAGACATTGATGGCGTCGTCGGTTACGCTGTCACCCTCTCTATAAATGGAGACCTTCTTGAACCAACTCTTAATTCAAATGTTCTCTAACAGCCTTTCACCGCTTCCTTCTCTTCATCTTCATCTATTGGTATTTCCCATGCTTGAGGCTCATGGCCTTAAGGTTACATGGTGGCATTCTCATCAGTCACGCCATGGCCTTTTTCAAGGGGTTTCCCTTACCGAGCGAGATGGCATTGACTTATTGTTGTTGTTGCTACTGCTGTCGTCGTTGGCTCGAGGCGATGAGATAGGGGCGCCGATTTCTTCCGACTCAAGAAGATATTTGGACTCTACACCGCTGCTCAGGAGGATGTTCGGACTTTACACCGCTGCTCACCTCCCTACTCCGGCCTGGTGTGGCTCTTCATCCCTTTTACTTTCAGTGGGGTGAAGTGGCGCTACCGGCCGCTAACTTGCACGTCACAATGTTCCAAGAAGTGGACTCAAAGTAGTCGTCCAAGTAAGGATGACGCTTGCCAAGTCTTCTATCGGGCCGTGATCTTCTTGGCCTGGTAAAAACTTTTGCTCTTTGGTGGGCTATGGCTTTTTCTTCATCTTTTTCTGCTTCTTCTTCATCACTTTCCTCTTCTTCATCTTCTCCCTTGAAGATGTCATTTTGGAAGACCGAGATGAGACCCCCAAGAATAGATTAGGCTCTTGGCTTTTACTAAATGTATACTTTTTTGCTTCTTTGTTTCTGTGTAAGGACCCCTCGTGGGCTTTTGTAATCATGGTTTATTAATACAAGGATATTTCTTCGATTTGCCTCTGATTTATGCTGAATTCCCTCTTTATTTGCGTTTGTGAAAAAATCTAACCATGTGACTCTACCGGTTGGCCCGAATATCGGATCGGGGCGTAGGTATTCCCTCGGTTCTTGATCGGCCGATATGATTTTACCTGAAACACTTTGCCATCTCACGGACCAAGCCCAGATTAACCTGGTACAGACTTAGACTACCAAAACCGGCAACTTTAAATCGAGTGAGAGTGAGGCCTCAATTTTTAGAACAAACTTTGCTCTATTTAGATCCCGTTGGTAGTTCTAGGGAGGGAACTTGCTCGAGTGACTGGGACTACAGATAGCCCTAGGACTTTCACGGATAGTCCCCGAGTGAGATTTAGCCTAAGTTCAGGTGGCCCTAAAAACTTAATTTGAACTTAGCATGAAGGTGGATCTGGGGCTTCATCAGTAATTCTTGAGTGCGAACTGGCTCAAGCTCAGGTAGCTCAAGGGCCAAGGAATCGGGTAAATGACCCGTATTCGCAATAGCAAAAACCCTCAAGGCATGACCTCGAGATTGGTCTCCTTAGAAGCCTTTCTTCTTTTTTGACGGAGGACCTCGAGATCGGTTACCATATCGAGATTTGTAATGATATTGATGGATCCTTAAGGCCTTTCTTCTCTTTTGACGGAAGCCCTCGAGATCGGGTACCATCTCGAGGCCTGTAATAATATTGATGGCTCCTTAGTGCCTTTCTTCTTTTTTGACGGAGGTCCTCGAGATCGGGTACCATCTCGAGGCTTGGTTGATGCGGGGGTCTCTGACCCAAAACGTCGTATGGAGGCATCAAGTGTATGACATGGTTACGAAATGACCGAGGTGATCCCGCCGACACATCTTCCCAAAGCGATAAAAGCTTTAGCCAGTATTTTTAATTGGCCTTTGAGGTAGGCATGTCGCCGCTTTCTCCATATATAGGGTTGTTTTTTCCCTTTTGAAGATTTTGCTATTCTGAGTAGTTATCCTCTTTTATAGAGTTCCCCTTTCCTGCATTAGGTCCTCCACCATTTCAATTTTGACGCCTTTGTCAAAATTCTTGCTCTGATTCCCTAATTTTACCACAACCATGGCTGCCACGTCAAGATTCGCTCGGCAAGGAGAAGGGAGTTCCGCCTCTGGTTCCTGCCTGGTTGGCAGCGTGCCATTGGTGCCAGGCGAGTCATCCTCTGGGCATTCTGTTTTGAGAGGGGATCTTTCGTCAGAAAAGTCTCCAATCGTTCAAGGTCATTGGGAGTATGCCTCGAAGTTTATTTCTTTAATAGGAGAGGAGCACCTTGAGTCGACGAGGAAGGATTTTGGATGGGGGAAGAGGTAGTACTGTGGGTACCTTCCCCGGAAGAGAACATCATGGACCATGCCGAGGGTTTTTTGAATGTGTACACGTACCTTTTTACGCTGGGCCCCCTTGATAGGGTTGTGCTTGACTTCTGTCAAAAGTACCAGGTTACCTTGGTGCAGATTCATCCGTCATTTTGGCAGATAATATTGATGATGAGGTTCTTTGTAGAGGAAACAGGGCTTGAATTCACTCTTAGCCATCTTATCAAGTTGTACCGGCCTTTTCACCATCGAGGTCGGCTAACTCTATGATGCCGATCCACCACGCCTTTCATTATTGATGATGAAGAAGACGGAGATTGGGGTGGATGAGCTGATTCATCCGAGTACGGATTGTCGATATTATCCCTGTGGAGTTTCTGCCATTTTCTGAGGGGTGGAATTTTACACGTAAGTGGTATACTCCTGCCTCCATAGTTTTTTAATTATGGCGAAGGCGGGCTCTGTAAATGCACTTTCCTTTCCCTTTCTGCAGCAATTTCATGGATGCCGTGTGAGGTCTCCAACCCACCGGATTGGGCTCGGAAGTTGGCAACCCACTCGACTTATATTGAGCGGAAGTGGTGAGCTTTGCCTAAGGATAGGTGGGATGCAAAATACCACGGTACGTGCTATGTGATTTGCTCCCCCTTACCTTTTTCTTGGAAGGGCACTTTTTCTTTCTGCGTACTAACTCTACCATCGTAGGCATTGGGGAGTTTTTTGAAGCGGGATCACGCCCTCTGGGAGAAGAGGAGGATCGTCGGCTTTAGGACTGAGGGATAATAATAATAACAATAAGCAGAAAAGGCCTTTGTAGGACGATAGTGATTGTAGCAAGACGAGTCCGGCCCGGAGGCTCAGAGAGGGCGTATCAGCCGAACCTGCAGCACCCGAGGTCTCTGACTTTAGAAAAATGGTCCCTCCTCCGCTGCCATCTTCCTTTACCGTCAAAGGTACTTCGAGGGACGGGGGTTCTCTGTCGTTGTCTTCTTCTCCTGTCGAAGGCACTTCGAGGGATGTTCGACGCTAAGGGGCGCGTATATTGGGCGACCGTGCCCCAAACCGGGGTGGTTTACAGGGGTAGATGGAGCCAAACCAGTAGATGTATGCTCAACTTTTGAGGAAGCTCAGCGGCTTTACTCGGAGGTAGGTTTTGGCCGTTCGTACTGGTTTTATAGTTTTGTAATTTTCACCTTCTTACCGCGTTTCTCTTCCACGGGCTTTTAACAAGCTCAAATATGAGCTGCTTCGCCGTGAGGCCAGATTGCGAAAAGCCGTATATGGGGAGAAATCCCTTAGGCTTCTTTGCGATGAAAGGGAAGACGAGTTGACACACTTGCGGTATAAGGCGAGTTGCAGTCTAAACTATGAAAGCTACCTCGAGGAACATGTAACTTCCATTTCAAGGGAGTACACGTTTCTTCTTCTATCCTCCGAGGCTAATGTTTCGTTTACTTTAGCTGTAGAAAAAGACGGAGGACCTGGAATGCCTTAGGAACAAAGTTGGTCAAGTCAAGTTCGAGCGTGATGGGCTAAAGGCTCGGGTGGACACCCCAATATCGACTAAGAAAGATGATTTGGCCAAGGCTTTCGCCCTCGAAGTGCAACTTCGCAACGCTCACGAGAACAGCTTGGTCCGAACGAACAAGATTCCAAGACTCGAGTCTAAGCTCCTGAAGATGAAGGCCGAAGTTGTGGATGCCTGGGCTGAAGCCGAAATAATCCGAGCTAAGGCTGATAGGAAGGTGGCTGCCTATGCTCGTGCTGATCTAAGAGGGGATCTCGACCAAAGGAGTAGGAATAAAAAGTATGCGAGGTGCAAATTTCGGAGGGAAACCCTCGAGAAAATTCATGCCAGGGGCTTCGATCTCTTAGAAGAGATAAAGTAGACGAAAGCGGAAGAATATGATGCTAAGTTCCTTCCGTCTGATGCCGAAGATGGCGAGAAAGAGGCCAACGAACCATAGTCCCCGAGGGGGACGTAGATTATTAGAGTGCTTTCAGAGAACTTTGTAAATGAATCTTGTATTCCCTCACATATGTGTATTTAGAAAGCCTCGCGGTTTTATTTTTCATGCATTTCCCTTTGCCTTGATTTTAGCCAGATGAACTAGTCTTCGAGTTAAAAGGAATCCTTAGATTCATGGTATAGCTCTGGGGCTCATTGGGCTAGCCCGTTACGTGCTTGGTCGGTACAACCTTTTAGTATAAGCCGGCGTTTGAGCTCTGATGCTTTTGTTCTTAGGCATATTTAATTAACTGTTTTGGGTCTAGTCTCCGAGTCGGGTGTCGACTCGAGCTCATTTGACCCTCAAGTTTTTGAATTTAATGTTGTCCTTTAGGCTCTTACACGTTAGGTCGGTACGACCTCTTGTATGGGCTGGCGACAGTGGCTCTTACGCATTGGGTTAGTACGACCTCTTATATGGGCTTGAGACAGTGGCTCTCACACATTGGGTTAGAATGACCTTTTTGTATGGGCTTTATTTTTCCCTCGTTAAGGACTTTTTGAAATTGTGTTTGCCTGACACTTCGACGGTTTGATAGAAACCTCGATTGCGAGTCATTATATGGCGATGATCGAGCACCTCAGGAGGTTTGGCTCGGTGGTTGAGTATCTCGAAGTCTTATAGTTTGGAGCTGACATGGTCGAAGCTCTTTTGCCTATGTCGAGGGTAGCCTGTTTAACCGGTTCTTTTCGAAGTAATTGAAGGCCTATGATTTTATAGCAACGGTCGGGCGTCCCCGAGTTGCGTTAGTTTGGCTGGTACAACCTTATGACATAGTCATTGTGTTTGGCCAGAGCCTTTCAATTCCCGAGTGAAGTAGTTTCGGTGTCTATATCGAGGGTATGCCTTTTTAGAGGTCTTACAAGTTTGATATATAGCCTTAACTTTAAGATTGGGGTTATGCCTTTAGTAAGGTCTTACATGCCTTTGAGGTCTTACAGTTTTGGTTACTTGGTACAAGTATGGTTCATGTCTTTCTTGAGGTCTTATAGATATTGTTATAGCCTTATATAGGTCTTATGAGACTGAGGCTAGCCGCATGTGGTCTTATGGCCTCGGGTTTTAATAAGTCGATGGGGGTGGCGATTAGCGGCAGTCCCTGAGTTATTGAGGGTTTCTTGGCTTGGGAGCCATTACTCGTAAACTTGGTATTGCCTCATTGAGGGCTTACGATTTCGGAGTTTCCAACCCGGAGGTCATGTGGCCTTGAGTTTTCGACACCAGTCCCCGAGTGTTCGGGACATTTTTGGCTCTGGAGCTATTTTGTGATCTTGTTGTTGCCTCATTGAGGGCTTACGAGTTTGAAGCTCCGACCCGGGGGTCGTATTGTTTCGAGTTGTTGACGCTAGTCCCCGAGTGTTCGGGACGTTTTTGACAGAGGAGCTATTTTTCCAAAAATACTAAGCTTCTTTGTAACGCGAAATGCTTTTGGAAAGTATTCTTTGATTACTTGGTACAAGTATACATGTCTTTGTTGTTAAGGGCTATGTTATTCTATACGGACATGGTTCGTTCGACCGTTTATCCCAATACATTATTTTCCTATCGAGACCCTATTTAGCACATCTTGGCTTCTCCGAGTAGGTGACCTTCTAGGGGGATGCCCACCAGTATTCGAGGTTGATCGCAAAAGAAGTCTTGAATACTTGTTGAGTTTTTCTTAGGTAGCATATAGATGTTGCCTTGTTAAAAACCTTGTCGGTAAAACCCTTTTTGGGATAAAAACCCGGTCGAAGGAAAAGAGTGCAACATATGTTAGTGCATAAAGGTTAGTGCAAAGTGTAAATTGAAAGGAAGATGGTTATACCTTAGTAGCGATGGCGCTTTGAGCCTCTGTAGGCCTTCAGTATTTGCTCTGAGGACACGGTACGGTCCTTTATTTGTTCATTCGGGTATAGCCAAGAACATGTCTCATGGTTGCTATTTCACTATTTGTTTGTCCTGCGATTTCTTCGGTGTCAGTACCGGCGCCACGCCGTGTACTACGAACATCTCCCTTGCTGCATGTTGTTCCCCGTACACGGTTTTTATTTCATCCTTTGTCGGAAACTTCATCATTTGATGAAGGGTTGATAGTACTGCTCTCATGCAGTGTATCCATGGCCTTTCGACCAAAGCGTTGTACCTCATGTATCCTTCGATGATGTGGAATTTGGCATTTTGGATAGTGCCGTCTACGTTGACCGGGAGGGTGATCTCCCTTTTGGTTGTCTCGCCCACCATATTGAATCCGTTAAGGACTCGAGCGGCAGACACGATCTGGCCAAGCAGTCCAAGCTGCTTTACGACCCTTGACCTGATGATGTTGGTGGAGCTACCTGGATCTACAAATACACGTTTAATTTGAAATGTATTCACAAGGAAAGAAATTACCAGTGCGTCATTGTGACGCTGAGACAAGGTCTCGATGTCCTCATCACTGAATGTGAGGGCGTCCTAGGGTATGTAACCTCGAGTTCGCTTTTCTCTAGTGATGGGTATTTTTGCTCTTCTGATAGTGGGTTCTTGTGGGGTGTCGACCCTTTCCACAATCATATGGATAACATGTTGGGGCTCATATGCTTTATTCTTTTTGGCTGCCTGATCACGCCCAACTATGCCTTCTAAAAGACAAAGCAGTCATTGCAAATGTAATTCAGTTTTAAGTCCGAAGTCGAATCCTCAGGAAACTAACATATCTGTTACAACTTTTTGGCAATGCTATTATCAACTCAACCAATTTATAGGTGCAAAATTTTTATCAATCAATCTTGAGTTTTGTTTAACTACTTTGAATAAGATTGGAAATAACAATAAGCTAGATTAAAGATAATTCAATGGTAAAAAGGTCTAGGGCAGTAATTTCCCCAATTGCTAGCTTAGGTCGTGACTCTTTCGCTATAATCTCACCGTAATACTCTATGAAGATTAAGAGCTATGGGTTATCATAATTATCTCTCGATCAACTACAATAATTTACTAGAGCATTCTCTTGAACTACTCTAGTTGACAATATGTGCATCTTTAAATTATCCTACCAAAGTTTCGTTATCTCTAAACTCACTTTTAAGTTCAAGTAATGAATCTCTTCAATTACCCAAAAGTGGTGTTGTTCAACAGCTGTCTAACCTAATATTCTTTCTCAAGCAATATGAGGTAATTAGATACGATTAATCAAGGGCCCACTCAATTAATCACCATACAAAACGTAGTTGAACAATCATATAATAAATCCGGCTCGATTATAACAAGTTGAGTCAAAACTTCAACCAACAATTGGTTCCATCAACCCTAGATAATTGTTTAGCTACTCATAACAAAATATAATAAAACTACAAAGTTATTCATAATGAATAATTGCAAGAATTAAAAGGAGATAGAAAAACTTTAATGTTTGGTTGATCTTCTCACACTTGTTCTTGCCTCCAAAGTAGTATAAAAACAAGTTTTTTTTTGTCTTGGGCGAGCTTCTAAAGTTTATAAGGGTTTGGAACAAGTTTTTCCCGAATTACACTTTGGTCCCCAATTTTCTGGCGATTGAACAGTTCACCACGGCCGCGGCACGATCGCGGTGAAGGTTGAACATTCTACCTCGCTTAATTGTCTGCCGCGGTCGCGGTGGATTTCACCTCAGTCCATTTTTTTCTTCTTCATGCTCGGGTACTTCTTGATTGGGCGTTTTCTTCACATTATTGACTCCATAACACTCCGTAGTGCTTCCTCACTTAGATTATTCCATGCGAAGCAAAATAACACCAATTAGAGCATTTTGTTATCAATTTGCCTATAAAACAACAATAAAGCATGGTAATATTAAGGTGTAAATATCATCTATATAGCCTAATATCACTGCCTCTCTTTCCCGAAACTGATTTTTGGCTCGATCGCTGAGGAATTACTGGAGGTGACATTTGCTGAGTAGCCGGGCTACCTCTTCCCTAAGTTACCGGCAATCTTCGATCCTGTGGCCGTGTGTGTTGTGAAATTTACACACTAAGTTATGGTTCCTTTGTGAAGGATCTGATTGTACAGGCCTTGGCCACCCGGTGTCTATGATTTTACTGATGGCGAACACGATATCTGAAATATCGACGTTGAAGTTGTATTCCGACAAGCAGGGTACCTCCATCGGTCCTGCGTTCCTATCGAACTCAGCTTTGCCGACGAGTCCCCGAGGGTTCTTCCCTCAGTCCGTTCTTGAATCATTTCGAGGTATGTTACGCCTCGGGGCGTTTCTCCTGTCTTCGGTGTATGGATGGTACCTTTCTTTGTTTGGCTTTGGCTCCTTCGCCAGAAGCTTGCTTGGGTATACAGAGCCCGATGGGGCTCCTAATTGGTCGTCCTCGACCCTAATCTTCGATTGGTATTGGTTGTGGACATCCAACCAAGTCACAGTAGGGTATTCAATCAAATTTTGCTTCAGCTATTTCGAAGCCACCGAGCTTCGTTCATTCAAACCTTGAGTGAAGGCCTGCACTGGCCAGTCGTCGGAAACTGGAGGTAGCTCCATTCATTCCATTTGAAAGCGATATACGAACTGTCGCAACATCTCATTTTTCCTTTGCTTGATCTTGAAGACGTCAGATTTCCTTGTTGCTACTTTCATGGCACCAGTATGTGGCTTTATGAAAGAATCTGTCAGCATGGCAAATGAATCTATAGAGTTTGGGGCCAGGTTGTGATACCACATCATTGCCCCCTTTGAAAGTGTTTCTCCGAACGTTTTTAGAAGGACAGACTCGATCTCGTTGTCCTTTAGGTTGTTTCCCTTCACTGCGCAAGTATAAGCAGTAGCATGTTCAGTGGCGTCTGAGGTTCCATTGTACTTTGGAAGTTCTAGCATTCTGAACTTTTTTGGAATGGGCTTTGGAGCCACTTCCTGTGGGAACGGCTTCTGTATGAACTTTTTTGAATCCACACCCTTCAAGATCGGGGGTGCGCCCGAAATTTGGTCGACCTTGGAATTGTAGGTCTCAACCTTCTTATCGTTAGCTTTTATCTTTTTCTCAACCGACTCGATCCTCTTTGTGAGGTCCTCGAGCATCTTTACGATGGTGGGGTCGGCTGCCGACCCGTTATTGCTTGATCTTTCGGGTACCTGTTCGGTCCGAGGGGCTATTCCCGTGGCCGCTATACTTGGGGGTTTTTTGGTGGCTCTGCAACTGAGCGATTATCAGCTTTTGTGCTTGCAACATCTCAAAAATAACATGAAGGCTGACCTCCTGTTCCTCCTGAGCTAGGGTTTTTTGGACTTCTTGTTTATCTCCTTGATGTACGCTCCTGTTAGTGTAGGAGCTTATATCGACATGTTGGGCATCGCGTGAGACCGCATCCACGTGAATTGGTTCTGGTGCATTCTTAGGGTTTCGTGGTGGTACACCAACACCTGGAACATCCACACCATTCTCTCCATGGTCCTCAAGATTGTTGTTTATTGAGTTAAACATTTTGACTTGAAATCAAAGATCTTGGACAAGAAAAAGTGTGAAAGGTAACTTGAAAGAAAATAATCACTATTATTTTTAGCCCCACGGTGGGCACCAAGCTGTTTACTATGAAAATAGTAATAACAATTAAATTTAATTTTGTGGTTCTAAAAATACATGATCTAATTTTATGCTAGTTGTTAGGCAATAAATGCTAAGGTAAGTGGTTAGAAAGCAAGATTATAGCTACAAACCGATATAATAGTCAGACCGAACGGCTGGAGATCTGGGCCTCGAGCTGGTGTATATAAGGCCTCGAGGTTGAGTTGGGTGGCCGGCTCAGAGCGACCGAGGGAAGACTAACAATTATGAGAACTGCGATGGTGGCTCTTTATGATCAATGATAAGCAATAAAGGATGAACAATAAATAGGACACTATAAATGTAAGCAATAATGAGAGTAATAAGAGCAAGAGAATATGTTAGAGAGCAGAGAGAATGTTCTTGTGTATTTAGTATTGAGCATCAGGTGTCTACAAAATGACAAGGATCCCCTTTATATATGAGGGGGAATCCCAACATAGTACAAATGCATTTATTACAAAGACAAAGGGCTGGTACATCCATTTAATGCCATGGTACGGGTTTGGACTAGCCTAATAGACCTTGTCAGCTCTAATCACATGCCTTGGGAACCTTACACCGATCCACCGATGTCACTGATTTACCCTATCTCGAGGCCGACCATTGCTTACGCTACCTCGAAGTAGATTACCGATAACCCTCGAGGCCAGGGCCCCGAGCTAAACTTCGATCCTTTAGGGGAGTCAGTTCCTTCGAGGTGCCTTGGTGACCGTAAAATCGAACCGCTGATTTTTGCCGTATACAATATATATGATTGACCCATCTTACCCATAAACTGTCTGTTTTGTTTGCTATATGCCACACATACTTGTTTATTGCAGTCTCATTCCATACCACACAGTCGTTAATGCCCAATCCTCCTATTTTTGCCTTTCATATTGTAGTCCATGCTATCAATGGTCATCCCAGAAATAATTTCTAAAATCCCAATGATAGTGTTTAAAACCTTCCTTGGCAATATGAATATTGAAGCCCAGTAAATATGGAGTTACATGAGAACTGAGTTAATTAGTTGTGCTCTTCCTACATATGATAGATTCCTACTCCTTCAAGTTTTGATCTTTCTTGTCATTTTCTCCACTAACATTTCACAGTCCATGCTTGACAGCTTTTTAGGTGATAGAGGCACACCTAAGTATTTAAAAGGAGGCTTCCCTTCTTTGTAGCCTGTTAACTCACATATATCATCTAGTTGTTTCCTATTCATGTTTGCACTGAAGATGTTGGATTTGGCACTATTTGTTGTCAAACCTGATGCTTGGAAAATGTTGTAAGGCCTCTAATGATACATCATCTGCCAAACATAGATGATTTAGTCCCAAACTCTTGCATTTAGGATGATATGCAAACCCCTCTTGCTGCCCCACCATATCCATTATCCTTGAGAGATACTCCATACAGATCACAAAAAGCAAAAGTGATGTGGGATCCTCTTGTCTCAATCTTCTCTTCCATGCAGTGTCACCATATATGTCACCATTAATTGCTAAGGAGTAATTGGTAGTGGTGATCACGCCCAACTATGCCTTATAAAAAGACCTAAGCGATCGTTGCAAATATAATCCGGTTTACAAGTCCAGAGTCGAATCCCACAGAGAACTAAGACTTAGCTACAGTTGTTCAATATTGCTAAGAAGACAAGCTCGAAAATTCCTATGTTATAAATATTAAGATTCTTGTATCTAATTAACTAACAAATTAAATTAGTAGATTACAACTAGGGATACTAAGGGTTGGAGAAAAGATTAAGGAGGTCTAGAGTTATGATTTCTCTAATTGTCGAAATCCTTCCTGCTACATCTTTTATAATTTCGCCTAAGTATTCTCTACCGATCATGAATGCTCTGAGTGTCGTAATTCTCTCCCGAGTAACTACCACAATTTACTAGACATATTCTCCCGAATTACGCTAGCTGGCATTAAGTACGACTCACTCAGATCGCACCAAGGTTTCATTATCCCTAATCCCACCTTTAAACCCTCCATATTAATCCCTCATATACGTTAGGAGTGATGTTGTGCAACAACTACCTAAATATGCACTCTCTCCCCAGTAATACACACTAAATATGCACAGTCGATTGAGAGCTCTTCAACCAACCATAATATAAACGTAGTTGAACAAATAGAGAAAAGCTACGGCAAATCAATATAAACGTAACAGGAAAATCATCCTTCAATAGGTTACATCAAAACCCTAGACACAAAATTAGCTATTCATAATAGTATGTATAATTACAATACTAGAATTCATAACCAATAATGGAAATAGGAAGAAGGAAGTGAAAAACTCGTAGAAGAATTCTCCGCCTTACTCTTAGTGTGTTCTTGCCTCCTTAGGTCGAATCCCCGGCCTAATGTCGGTCTCTCGTTGTCCAATCCCCCTCAAAAGTGGCATTTATAGGTCTATTTATATGTGTAGGAAAAGACCTAAATGTGTAGGCCAAGTCCTAGTCAAACCAGGAGAAGAAATAAGTCTTTAAAACTTGGAATGTGCACGCCTAAGCCTAGCCTCGCGAGGCATAACGCCTGGTGGACCTGGCCCCAGGCCTGGCGTCACCAGGTCTAACGCCCGATTAATGCCCTGGCGTCGCCAGGTCTAACTTCTGCTTAAGGCTTGGCGTCGCCAGGTATAAAGCCTGCTTAAGGCCTGGCGTCGCCAGCTTTCTCCTTTTCACTGTTTCCAGCACGCTTTCAACGTTTAAGTATCACTTTTGCTCTACTTTCATCTTCAATTCAGCTACACATAAAATAGACTTTATTACGCGCAAATAAAGTGTAATTTATTATTAAAGCATATAAAATACAAGGCAAATAATGTACGAAACTATGGAATTATAGCCACACATCAATACCCCACATTTAACATTGCTCGTCCTCGAGAAATCAAACTACACTTATAGACACGACCTTTTAAGCAATTCTCCTAACTCATCACACCAAGAATCTTTAAAATATACTAAGCACAAGGGTATAACATCTCCACCTCATGATTTGACTCGCAAGTACCATGCATTATTCACCACTCACTTATTCTAACATAGAGGTTAATGACATTACCTTTCTATCATGAATCACGTGCCCTCACTCAACAAAAGAGAGTAGTTCCACACACAATAAAATTTAAGCATAATTAGGAACTCAAGATAGAAAGAATTCACTCCCTTTCAGAAATAACATTCATATGCTACAAAAGATGCACCATAGGCTTCCCGTAGTGTGCTACTCTACTAATCGAGCTCATTCAGTCTAAGATCAAGTAGGACCTTAATTGGTTGTAATGTAGGCTACGGACCGGGTATGATACATTTGTATATAAGAGTGACTACACCTCCCTAAGTACTTTAATACATATGCTTTAACATTCAAACCCCACACTTATGTCAAACCATAACTCCACCTTCACCTCAATGTATATTAACTCCATATTTTTTAAGCACAATTACATCAAAAGCCACCACCATAAAGGAATATTATTAACAACAATACACCTATTTTTTTCTTTCCTTTTCAATTCAAGTGGCTTCTATTTTTTTCAAAATAGTGCACATTTCTCCTTATTTCATTAGTTCCACTCAAAAGCCAAACCAACCACCCCACACTTTAACTTTTACAACATTCATAACAATTCAAGTGCTCATGAGAGGTGAACAGATTCAAATAGATGGTTAATTCAAACAAGAGGGTAAGGCTTGTAATGTGGTTGCCAAAGAAACATGATTACATGCTCAAAGGGGTTAACTACGTTACATAACAATTAGGCGGGTAAAATATACATATCTGTCTCAATAAAGAAACGCCTATATCACTTCCAAGACTGAACAAAACTACTATTTCTCTTTGTAAACACACGGGGCAAGTTCTAGACATCAAATGCAATGCACAGAATGACACACAAACCTCACACCCACATGGCACATAACTCACTCAGGATTGGATTCATCACGACACTCTAGTCAAAGCAGTTAATCAAATTCCAGAATATACAATTTAAGGTACTTATATTAGAGTCAAACATTGAGCCTATGCGTCACAACCAGAGTACTAACTATTCTCAAGGCATAACAAAGTTAAGAGATATCGTTGTAATTCAATTCATCTCACACTGGCTCCTACTCCTAAAAAATAAACTAACAACACCCGGTTCAAACAAAACCCTTGAAAAAGAACCGTGGCACAAAGAAACACCAATGGGGAATTACTACACTACCTACAAAGAATTCTTTTTTTAGACTTAACTCCCTCAAGAAAAAAAAATTAATTAATTAAACTAACACAATTAAAATAGTATAGAAAGTCATCCAGACAATCTCCTCACCCCACACTTAAAATTGTGCATTGTCCCCAATGCACACCATAACTAATAAGAGGGTAAAAGAAACTCCCTGGTAGGCCGAAGCACTAGCAACTCATAGGGTATTCCGACTTCTCCCAAGCTTGGTCCTTCGTGCGGGTGCCTCACACTTAGTTCCAACCATCTGGTTTGATGTTGCATCCTTCCAATAGCTTTGCTTTCCACGCTCCTAAAAAATCAAAAATCGACACTACATAAATAATACAATTAAAAATAATAATTAAAAAAAATAAAAGAAAGCAGTAAAGCTGGGTTTCCTCCTAACAAGCGCTTGATTTAACGTCGCGACACGACGCTAATCACTTTCTGCCTCCACTTTGAACTTATGAATTGGATCCCAAGTTTTGATTTTGCTTTATGATCATGCTCTTGAGGTGGTGGAACAATTTGACTTGCCCAATAAAACAATGTAATATTCTGCATTTCTTGGCCTTTAGATGAGATGTGTATTCCCGACTTTCTGGCAAGAAGAATTCAGAATGTAGGCCTCTTGTTCCTTATTTCTTGTCTCCTCAATTGGCTCGGGTGACTCTATTTCCATATCATCATCTACGCACAATGTGGAAAAGTGCTTGGAGTAAGGACCAATGCGCTCAACTACGTAAACATTGGGATTGTCAATATCCTCAACACTAATGACACTGGGGTCAACTAAATACGTATCATCAATGTCCTTCGTTGACTCTAGTATCTCTTCTACAACATCGGCATCCTCAAAATCTAGTTCGATTGATTGTTGGTATTCTACTCTGGCCTTCTACACTAGCACCTCCTCGTATTTTTTTTAAAACCTCCATTATAATGGCAATTTCTGCAGCCAATTCATGCTCTTCTTGACTACTATCCACAATGTAAGCTTGTTGCGCTTTACAAAGTTCAATTAGTTTATTCGCTTGAGCCTCCAAGTGGTGAATAGTTGCCTCTTGTCTTTGTATCTGCCGTGGTTTCTCATTATATTGTTTCACATGACACTTTAACATATCTTTGATCTCCTTTAGGTCAGCTTCCCTAGGTTCTTTGTTCCTGTTATCCTCCTAAGAAAAAGTAGAACCATCATAATAAGGGGTTGGGGGAGGATAAGACATATAATCACAACCATGAAAGTGACCATCTTGACCACCCCACATATCACACACATTTCACACATAAAATTGAATTGGCGCACATAACTCGCTCTCGAAAATATTTTGATAATTTTGCAATGGGTGATTTCCTCCACAATATGCATAAGGAGGATCAAAAGTAGAATTACCAACATCAAAACTCTCATAATTTCAAGATGCCATGTCTCTCAAGTAAAAATAAAAAAATAAAAAATAATCAAATACAAGAAAACAAAAATAAAAGTTCAAACTTGCAACCTAGAAATATGTACACTACAGCTACACTATTAGTTCCCCGGCAACGACGCCAAAATTTGATCACGCCCAACTATGCCTTATAAAAAGGACTAAACGGTCGTTGCAAATATAATTCAGTTTACAAGTCCGGAGTCGAATCCCACAGAGAACTAAGGCTTGCTACAGTTATTCAATATTGCTAAGAAGACAAGCTCAAGCAATTTCTATGTTATAAATATTAAGATTCTTGTATCTAATTAACTAACAAAATTAAATTAGTAGATCACAACTAGGGATACTAAGGGTTGGAGAAAAGATTAAGGAGGTCTAGAGTTATGATTTCCCCAATTATCGAAATTTTTCCCGCTACGTCTTCTATAATTTCTCCTAAGTATTCTCTACCAATCATGAGCGCTATGAGTGTTGTAATTCTCTCCCGAGTAACTACCACAATTTACTAGATATATTCTCCCGAATTATGCTAGCTGACATTAAGTACGGCTCACTCGGATCACACCAAGGTTTCATTATCCCTAATCCCACTTTTAAACCCTCTGTATTGATCCCTCATATACGTTAAGAGTGATATTGTAAAGCAACTACCTAAATATCCACTCTCTCCCGAGTAGTACACACTAAATAGGCACAATCAATTAAGAGCTCTTCAACTGACCACAATGTAAACATAGTTGAACAAATAGAGAAAAGCTACGACAAATCTATATTAACGTAACAGGAAAATCATCCTTCAATAGGTTCCATCAAAACCCTAGATAATAAATTAGCTATTCATAATAGTATGCATAATACAATACTAGAATTCATAACCAATAGTGGAAATAGGAAGAAGGAAGTGACAAACTCGTAGAAGAATTCTCCGCCTTGCTCCTAGTGTGTTCTTACCTCCTTAGGTCGAATCCCCGATCTAATGTCGGTCTCTCACTATCCAATTCCCCTCAAAAGTGGCGTTTTTAGGTCTATTTATATGTGTAGGAAAAGACCTAAACGTGTAGGCCAAGTCTTAGTCAAACCGGGAGACAAAATAAGTCTTTAAAACTCGGAATGTGCACGCCCAGACCTGGCCTCGCGAGGCATAACGCCTGGTGGATCTGTCCCCAGGCCTGGCGTCGCCAGCTTTCTCCTTTTCACTGTTCTCGAGCACGCTTTCAACGTTTAAGTATCCCTTTTGCTTTACTTTTATCTTCAATTTACCTACACATAAAATAGACTCTATTACACACAAATAAAATGTAATTTATTATTAAAGCATATAAAATACAAGGCAAATAATGTACGAAACTATGAAATTATAGCCACACATCAATGTGATGCATTCCGTTATCTATTGATGAATGTTGTATGATAGTTCTGTGCCATCATCATCTCTTTTACAAACTCCCATTCTACATTGTCATAATCTTTCTTCAAGTCAATTTTTATTAGACAACTTCTTGTTGTGGCCTTCCCGTGATATAGTCTGACTAGGTCCTGACATATCAAAATATTTTGCACAATTGATCTTCTTTCAACAAATGCACTCTGGCTAGGAGATATTATATTTGGCAGGGTCTTTCTAAGTATGTTACATATAACTTTGGATATCACCTTGTATATAGCACTGCAACAGACTATTTGTCCATTTTGGAATCAAAGTTATAACTGTTTTATTTAAAGCTCTTAACAATCTTCCTGTGTTAAAAAATTCAGTCACATAGTCCACTACATCATCCCCTACTATGCTCACTAGTGCTGGATAGTGATCATACAAACATTCACTCTGAAAGTGCAATTCTGAATTTGGTAGTGTAGTCGTCCAATAATTATTAACTAATACCCTGTCGATCTTTCTCATCACCTTGGCTTCTCCATCCTGTTTGTTATTCCAGGTATAGAAAGATCATGGTGATTTCATCTCCTGTAGATCACATTTATGTACACACTCCTTAAATTCTCTACCCTCTGCATAGGTGACTTGTCTTCCCATTCTTTCATTTGCTTGCATCACATTATTGAAATCACCCATCACGGCCCAAGTATTTGAAACTTCAAAATACTTCAATCAGGTGTAACTAAAACTTTCTTGAAAAACTTTATGGCATCCTCTCGAAGTTTGAACTACAGAGTTCAATGTAATGGTATCTTTGTATATGTATATATATTTTATCGGTTCTATATCTTTTTCCCTATCATTCTCCTACAGGTTGTTTTGACTATCAAACTCCAAACTTGAGAACATCCTAGGCCATGAACTAGTCTCAAGGACTAACGATAACATCTACTCAACCTTTTGCTGTTAGCTTTCTTTGGAGTTTAAATTCATAAATACAATTCATATAGTAAAATCAATTATAGTAAATATGTTGTTCTTCCTTCAAGGAATAGAAAAATTAAGTATGATAAGAAAATAAGGACAAATACCTAATAATTCTTCCCATTGACTTAAATTTTTTAACAAAATAAACTTGATCCATCTTATTCATATAACCTTTAATATGTAGAATCTCCAAATAAAAATAAAAATTAAATCCAATTCTAAGTAGAAATAAACATTTAAAGAGAATAAAATTAGGTCATTGATCCTTTGGTTAGACAACATGAGCATGTGCCAAATAACATATTGGTATTACTCGTGTAATTAGGTGGATAACATGGGGTTGTCACTACTTAGAAAAGTGACTGATCAATTCAATTGTTAGTTATGTTTTAAATGCTTTACAAATGCTAAATACATTTCAAACAACAATCCTAAAAGTGGCTACTAGTGCACTTAACCCCTACATAGTCCATGGATACGGTTACTTTTAGCCTCTGCCATAAACTATTTATATTTGGTAATCGATAGAATGTATAAAATTTGTATATAACATACAATATATATATATGTATACAAAAATATACAAATTTTATATATTTTTTCGATTATCATTTTTTACAGCGGCTATACAGTGTCATTTTTCCTAGTGCATCCCTACATTTCGCTACGACCTATGCACTTCACTCGCAATAAAAAGAAGCCCAATAAGTGATTTGCTATTGTCCATAAGTCACAGTTAGAAAAGTTCTCTTCTATTAACTAAAAACATAAAAAGAATATATCAAAAGAATTTTTACCTCCGGTAGCAAATGTTAACACCTTATTTATTTTAAATAAATACCATTTAAAAAAATTATTAGATACCTTTTAATGTTTATAGCAAAATATCTAATTTTGGTTACCTCCTACCCCTAAGCCACTAAATACGCTATTCAGTTACATTATTTTCTTTCTCTCTACTTTGATACATGCCATTGTCTTCCCCCATATTTTGGGCAATTCTCCGGCGCCAACACTCTTGAACTAGACTCCGCCATTCTTCCACCAAATCCCTACTGCTGCTTTTCACAAACCAATTGCCAATATATTTTTGGACTTTGACCTCTCTTTATAAAGCTAGAATAAACCGAAGTAGATCTATTTGACTTGTGAGAAAGGCATAGGTCTATCGGGAACAAAAACCTTTTGAAAGAATCCAACAACAACAACTTGTCGCCATTGCTACACAAGTTGGGAGGAAGTGACCTCGGCTCCGGCACCATCGACGGACCAAGGCTGTGCGTTTTCACTACCGGCTTCCGGTGAACGGCGGATTTGCCGAAAATTAGGGTTTGTTCTTGAACAAAGACGACGGAATTTGGGGCTGAGCAACTTGATTTTCTGTTAATATATTTCAATGTATTTTTCATGTATTTCATTATATTCATTGTCTTTTTTTTCATTGTAATTCAATATATCTCGTTGTATTCCATGTATTTCGTTGTATTCACTGTCTTTTTTTATTGTATTTCAATGTATCCCGCTGTATTCTATGTATTTCATTGTATTCACTGTCTCGCTATATGCCATGAATGTATTCATATGTTTTTTTTAATTAATATAATTTATGTATTAAGATGTATTATATAATTTCTCTGAAGATTGCTATGTTTTTGGGGTATTTTTCGGTTGAGAATCTTTTTTATAACTGAAAATATTAAAATTTGTGTGGTATAATTGAGTTTGTTGAGTTATATTAGGAGTCTATTATGTTAATTGATTCACTTTCCGTTTTAAAAACAATGTAATCCCCTATTTCACGCCATGAATACAGTCGAATACAATAATCTGTCCAGCTGTAATCCCATGTTTCACTCCATGAATACAGTCGAATACACTCGAATACAACAACTGATTAGCTGGACTTCCCTGATTCACGCCTATTTTTGCTGAATACAATAGCTTAAATACATCAAATACATCTTATAATCACAGAAAAGATATCTATAATCCGTAATATAGCAAATGGTATCTATAGATGTCTAATTACTACTAAAAGATAATGCTTTATGAAAATTGTCCAATATCAAATACCACCTTTTAGACAATGCAAAAGACAAATATCAAAAGCCTAACTTTGGAATTATGTGAAAAAATTATCAAATGTCAAATTTGGTATCCCATGAAGACGTCAACACTGATTACACCATTACAACAATATTTTTACTTTTAGTGTCACAAATTTTGCTTCTTTTTTTTTTAAATTTTTAATTTTTTATTTTAAGAATTGACTGCTTACTTCAAATGAGAATTTTTATTATCTAAATGATCCAACAATACAATCTGGTCATAGTGTAAAATGAATAACTGATATGAAATCTTAAAATAGCAGTAGTCTCATGTCTATAACTTTTATATATATACATATATATTCGTAGGACGAAAATAATATGAAGGATATGAAATTGATCCATATTGAGTTTAAAATAGAACTGTAAATAATATATTTATAGATGATTAGCACTAAGTAGGCGTTTGGATATAAGAATTGTAAAATTTCAAAAAATAGTGAAATATTTTTTCAAGTGAAAATGATATTTGAAATTTAGAGTTGTGTTTGGACATAAATTTTAGTTTGGGTTGTTTTTGAAGTTTCATGAGTGAAAATTATGAAAAACAACTTTTTGGAATTTTTCAAATTTTCGAAATTTCCAAAATGCATTTTCAAGCGAAAATTTGAAATTTTATGAACAAACACTGATTTAAAAAAAAAAAATGAATTTTTTTTAAAAAAAGGAAAAAAAATTATATGTCCAAACGGGCTCTAAATCTGTTGCATTTGGAATCATCAAGCATGCATAATCCTTGATATCATATATCTTAGTTTGGCAAAGGAGAACGTTAGAGCAATTACGCTTTCTCATTGTAAACAACCTAAGGTCAATGAACTTTTGATGGCTCGTATGCTCATAAAATAGATTATTCATAGTAGAGTTTATGTTTTTGCCACCCATCACAAGTTGGCCCAAAATTATACCATATAAGTAATTATTTTGCGTACTAATGGGAATACTCTGTAGTACTATTCGAGTCTTAAAATAAGTACTATTATTATTTACGGCGATAATGCATCTATTTAACTTATTCTAAACGTAAAATTAACAATGAAACATTTAGTGTGTGGGTCAAGCATATATTTCTACTTTCAAATAACACGAAGTTTCCAGGTAAGCTCACTTGGTTCAGTTCTTATTATTATGATCATGCCATGGGGAATTTTCTCATAAATCATATAACCTTAACATGAATGCCTTTTCTTTAAATGGACAATGGCTGTAACTACTTTTCAATGCTTGCTGCACGTGATCAAGGATAATCTTTATTTAAATAGTAAGAAAAAATAAAATACTCGTCTATGACCTTTTAAATTTGAATATAATTAAACGACCCTACAAATATAGTGTATGTTTTATTTATGAGTTTGTATTATATTTATCATCTTACGTGAAATTGATCATATAATTAAAATAATATTTGTAACTTGTCATAAGATCATACTATATTATTAGTGTCAAGATCTAAGTGCAATGTTGAAAGACCAAAATACCTATATAAAGTTAAACTATATTTTTGCCCTTTTGGTCAAGCAATAACATCTTTATACAAAAATATAAATACACGTACAATAGAGTACTAACAATAAATAAAGCTAGAACAGATTCATGCTATGTATGTATAGATATATTCATAGTTATGAAAGGCTTTTGAGTTTCTTCCACTTATTTCAAGATGAGTAGAACTACAATAATGCAGTATTTGGTTTTTAGTGAATGTTTGATTTTTTTTTCTTTTAGAGATTTAATGTACTTGATTCATGTAAAAATAAAAAATATCTATCTATTTATATTACCATATAACAATCGCTTGAATTCTAATCAAGCGACTGTGGGTTCGGGTCCTGAAAAATTAGAAGATTACATCTTTTAACTTAAAATTGTTCAAAGATTATAAACCATATAGATTATTGAAATACAAATACTTTTATTTGTATTGATTATTATTTAAAGCAACGAAATTTTAGTTGTTACAAATTCTAGCACGCCAAATGGGACAATCTTTGCCTCTTATCTCTTCTCTTCAATGTTCAAGAACAGTAAGATGGTCGCAAAGGGTGTTCATAAAAATCCAAAAAACCGAACCAAACCGACCAAAAAACTCGATACTTTTTGGTTTGGTTTGGTTTTGGTTTTGAAATTTAAAAACCGATCAAATTTGGTTTGGTTTTGGTTTTAATAAAAAAAAATCGAACCAAACCGAATATAGGAGTAGCTATTTTAAATTTAGAATTACACACACACACACACACACATATATATACTTTTATACAAAGTTTCAAAATTTTTATAGTAAATGTTAATCGTTTGCACTTTTAGTACAGTTCTTTACCTTTACATTCTAGTTTGATTGGTAGTTTTCTTTTGTTAAGTGTAAGAATCTATTTCATGTTAAAAATAATATATTTTTAATTGAGTCCTTAAATTATTCATCACTATTTGATTCAATTATCATCAATATATCTTGGTAAATAATAGATTTCTCAAAGGACAATTGATTTGATAGTATTACGTTAAAAATGTGGTCGCCAAAATATGTGTTTGGTAGTGTATGTCTTATATTTAAGAAAAAAACGACAAATAACCGAAAAAACAGAAAAATCGACATAAACCGAATCAAGAAAAAACCGACTTAATTAGTTTGGTTTGATTCTAATATTTGAAAAATCGACTTACTTGGTTTGGTTTCTTTTTAGGGAAAAACCAATTCAAACCGAACCATGAACACCCCTAATGGTCGTAATGAAGATCTACTCCATATGCAATACTATTGAGGAGGCTCAATCCAAAAGTAGATTGAAAGTTGTCTTGGAGATTATGGGCCAAATCAAAAGGAGTAAAGCCGAAATTTTGGGAAATCTTCTTCGCCCATGCTAGACGAAAGAAACAATATTGCTGATGTGGTCGAAAGAATTTTGGCTAGACTCAGTCTGTAGAAAGAAAGTCATTGCAGGTCAAATAATATCGCCAAAAGGATCGAGAAGGTTCTTGCCAAACTTAGTTTATCTGAGTCCAAAAAACCCTTGATGCAAGCGACTGATGATGTATTAAGTCTTGAATCTACTCCGCATAACATGTCCAAATATCATGCTAATGAAAATTCATGTTATTTTCTATTCTCTACAGTAGTCATGCAAGCGATATGATTGAAACTTTCACCATAGAAGAACAACTTTTAAATCTGACGAAAACAGTTGAAGGTTTATCAAAGCATAAAGATCAAGATGCTAAACTTTTCAAATTAATAAATAAAGTGGAGATCATTGTAGAAGGAAAATCCATAAAAGAATCTTTGAAGTTTCATGAGTCACACAAGAAAGAAGAGTCCTCTGCAAACCAAGCAACAACGACCAAGAAGATCCAAGTCTTCGCCAAAGGTCTTATTCCAGTTGAGCAATTGAAAGACTTCATCATCGAGGCTATCAAAGATAAATCTGAGTCACAAGATAAGTATTCACTCACATATGCAAAGCCGTATACACAAAGAATTAATAACTTGAAAATGCATGCTGGTTATCAACCCCTAAATTGCAGCAATTTGATGGCAATGGAAATCCAAAACAATATGTAGCACATTTTGTTGAAACTTGCAATAATGCTGGTACGTATCACGATTACCTTGTCAAACAATTTGTTTGATCTCCCAAAGGGAATGTGTTCGATATGTATACAGATCTTGAATTTGGTTCCATCCATATTTGGGAGCAATAGAGCAAAAGTTTCTCAATCATTTCTATAGCAAAAGGCGCATCGTAAGTATGATTGAACTTACAAACGCTCATCAATGAAAGGATGAGCTAGTTATTGACTTCATCCATTGCTGGAGGATCTTAAGCATCAACTGTAAAGATCATCTTAGTGAAACTTCTGAGATTGGAATGTGCATCCAAGGCATGCATTAGGGTCTTTATTACATATTACAAGGCATAAAGCCTAAAACATTTGAAGAACTAGCAACCTGTACTCATGATATGGAGTTGAGAATGGCTATAAGTTAGAACCAACAACAACCTGTCTTCGAGCCTCATGATCAAACAGAAGTAGACAAAAGATAGGAATTAATTTGAATATGAAATCGAAGAGTACATGCATGTCACTATGCTCCTCAACACACGAGCCTAAACTGCAAGTTATGATGCTCCTCAACACACGAGCCTAAACTGCAAGTCATGATGCTCATCAATGCATGAGCCTAAACCACAAGTTATGATGCTCCTCAACGCATGAGTCTAAATTGCAAGTTTTGACGCTTATTGACACACAAGCCCAAATTTCTTATCATGAAGCTCCTCAAGTTCGAGATAAATCTTCAAGTTGCAAAAATCTTCAAATTTGAGCTAAATTATCAGGTTGCAAAGCTCCTCAAATCGAGCATGTCTTCAAATTTTAAAGTTCCTCAAATTAGAAAAAAAATTTCAAGTTGCAAAGCTCTTCAAATTCGAGCAAGTCTTCACGTTGTAAAGCTTCTCAAATTTGAGCAAAATATTCTAGCAAAGCTCCTTGATACACGAGCTTAAACTGGAAGTTTCTACGCTCTTTGACGCACAAATTTAAATTGCACATTACTCCTTGTTGCAAGAGTATAAATTGCATAAAAATATTTTTTTTCCTGAACTATGTAATGACTTGATCCTCTTTGCCAGGGTACGTAGGTAACTTAGAGTTTCATTATGAGTTTAGTTACATTAAAAAAAAGGCTCTTTATCATGATGGCAAAAAGAAGCTGATGATGCTCTCCTCCAAAGCTCGAAAGATAGAGCACTATATGTATCCTTTCATCAAGTTGTGAGAAGGACATTCTATGCACTTCTTTTCCAAATTGCATGAAGAGGCTCGTTTGTTCCATTGCTTCAAGGATGGGGCATTCCACATACTTGCTCACCAAGTTGCAAAAAAAAAGTGTTACTTCAAGTGTGTGTTTCCAAGTCATAACGAGTCATGTACTTCTCTGCCAAAGCTTGAAGAATAGGACGCTTCATAAACTCCTTCGCTAAATTGAAAGAAGATGTAGTCCTAAGATAGAGCCTTAAGGTTAGGAAATTCCATGACTTTCTCACCAAGTTCCAGAATAAGTTACTCCCACCAATGCCGCAAGGATGTAATATGGTTGCTCTAAGCCTTTTTCTCACCAAGCCTCAAGAAAAAGACGCACATGTACTTCTTTCTCAAGCCGCAAAAGGAGATGAGTCATGTGTTTCTTCAAGAGAGGTGGATATACCAACTAGTCTCTCGCCGAAGTCACAAACTATAAAAGGAAGGCACCAAGTAGTTCCACGCCAATCAAGTGGACATTGAAGCCATTTTGCACTCAGTACTTAGTCATAAACTTGCAAGAAAAAATGAAGATAGAGCACACGATGCAAACTGCACAAAGCTTTTTGTCCCTACAGAGATTAATGACAATGGCATGAAGTATCAATTTAGGAGTATCAATGCTAATTAATGATGCGACGCTTCAATTCGGCATGATGGACTATATTGACGCTAATCACATGATGCATCAATGCAGCATATGCAAGCATCACTAGCAGCACAACTATTCTAGTTTGACATGCGAAATATTGGTGCTAACGCACAAAGCTTCAACTTGTGGCTAAGTTAGGTCCTGGGCAGCAATCTCCATTGCTCAAGTTCTGGAAATTTGGAACTTCTTATACTGGTGGATTTGCCTAAGAATTTTGTCGACCACATCCTTCTTCTACTTTGTAGGCCATTATACAGGATCAAAGGAGGTGTCGAGCGATTTTCTAGCAATCAGGAAGGAACCTCTCACTAGAGGATGGACTTTCAAAGCAAGAACTTTGGCGCGCGAATTTTGCTTGTCGCCAACGATCTCAAGGTACGGGAATGGTGTATTATGGTCACTAAAGTGAATATTAGTTGATGTGGTTCAAGGCTATATACGCGTTGAGAATCTGCAAAAAGAAAGAATTCATGAAAACACGCAAAATTGAAGACGAGCTAACATGACAAATTTTATTGCCTAATATGAAGGAAATATCTGGGGAGATATAAGGATAGTCTAATATTATTTTTATATATGTAATAGCTCTAGAAGTCTAGTTTTCACTCCTGTATATTATTTAAATATTTCTACACCAATGTATGAATTTTTGGCCGAAGGTGCGCAATCTGAAAAGTTGAACACGACAGCACCTGAAACGAAAATTCAAAATATTACATGAGATGGTACAGAAGGATTTTTGCTTCGATTCTTGGGTATGTTGTAGATATTTCTATCTCGTTTTAGGATAATCAAACGACTCATATTTTTTGTGCTTCTACAGGATATATGGATTCATTCAAGCAAGTGCGTGAAGCAGTAAGGCTAAAACACGAGGCTGGTACCTCAACTTCAAAATTTAGTTCAGGTCAAACCAGAAGGAATTTGGCTATGAGTTTTGAATATGTTGAACATTTTTATGTTGTTGTTCTGTACCATTAAGCTTCTCACAATTTGAATATTTCTTGGTTGGGAGATAAATTTTTTCCGCCAAAGCATACAAATTCAAAAAGTCAGTGTGATAGATCTGTTGATCAACTTCAAAAAAATTAATCCTAGCTGATCCGTAAAGAATTTAGCTATGATTTTTTATATGCCACATCCTTTGAAGTCTAGTTTTAGAATATCAAGCGGCTTGCTATTCCATTAACCCTACATTAAGAAATAAATATTTTTGTGAAGGTGCGCAAAAGTTAAGGCCAATAAAATTATAAATATGGGAACACTTTTTGTCCTAGATTGAATGGGGGAAATTTCTGTGTTCCGCTTTGTCAAATTTGAAATATGAAACTCGTCAGGTACATCTTTACAAACCTAAAAAAGATGATGTTGTGTGCTTCTTTTGTCGAGTTGTAAGAAGATGTAACGACCCGACCAATCGCTTTGAGTATTTGAACCCTATTTCCCCGTTTGATGCATCACATATGTGAATTTATGGTTTTATGACTTGTGGTGATGTTTAGTTTTGTTCCGGAAAGACTTTGGATTGACTTGGATCTTTTGGTTCTTGGTTTAGAAGCTTACGTTGAAAATATTGACTGAGGTTTGGCTTTTATGAAAATGATCTTGGAACGGTATTTTGATGGCTCTAATAGGTTTGTATCGTAATTTTGTACTTGAGCGTATGCCCGAAATTGAATTCGGAGGCTCCTAGGTTGACTTGACTTGTTTTGCCGAAAGTTGGCAATTTAAGGTTTAGAAGTTTTCTTAAGTTTGACCGTAGGTTGATTTTATGGCTATCGGGTTTAGAATTTGGTTTTGGGACTTAGAATAGGTCTATTTTTCTATTTAGAATGTGTCTGGAAAATTTGGTGTCATTTGGAGTTGCTTTGATAGGATTCAGATGTTAGGTTGCAATTCTAGAGGTTCTTGAGTTTTCTTTTGAAATTCATGTGTTTTGATGTCTGATTCATAGTTCTAAATGTTATTTTAGTATTTTGATCATGTGAGTGAGTTTGTATAATATTTTTAGACTTGTGGTTTGGGATCACTCCAGATGAGTGTCGAATGAGTTCCATTATATACTGGGAAGGAGAGGTATTGATTCTGAAGGCACGTCAATTTGGTACTGGTATGGAGCAATATGGTAAGGGAAATGATCAGTTACCTTAAGTATGATAATGTTATTCAGGTGTTTCATGGCTATACTTGCGGGCTTGACAGCCTCCGTAATTTGGTTGTTTGATGGGATTCCATTCAGATGGTATAGTTATGTGCAAATGGGTCCCGAAGAGTTACGACGGTCTCGGCCACGGTAGAGGTCTGTGTCCCTTGCAATTATGGGAAGTTGGTTGTGTGTTGTGATTCTTCTTCTGAAATGAGTTAAATGAAAGGTTTCTAGGCGACGAAGTGTTTGTTCTATTGATGATTCAGGAGTTATGATGAAATTCTTGCATTCACGCATAACGACATGATAGGTGCAGTGAGCGGTGTGAAACTGGAATTGAAGGATTAAGGTTACAGTTCAGTTTTGACAGGAATGTTGCAAGCTCGGAGGAGCCGGGGAAGATTTCAGATGTTCAGAGTATACTAGCATTATTTTAGCGTCACCTGAGAATAGTGTCTTGCAGAAGAGGGATTGTTTGTTGATTTGTGGATTCTTGATTGGCATTATAGAAATAATATGGTTGGTTCCAATGGACATGTAAATTTTGCTACCTGGCGCGGATGTTTATGGAACTATCTCCCACGGGATAATCGTATAAGTGTGGCATGTCAATCATTTAAGGGGCAGAGATTGAAATCAGGTATGGAGATTCTGGTACTGTCTCTACTGGGAGAGTTTATGTCTAAAAGACACTCTATTTCTTTGGTTGCAAACTGTGAAAGTTTGTTCCAGACTAGACATCAGATCGTATGAATCATGAATAGGGTCATTGTGGAGAAGATTATTGACCCATCTTGGGATGATATGAATCGACTAGAGGTTCATTGGTAGAACTAATATGAATGTATATTTTATACCAGATCAGATATGCTTATTCGGCATAGCATTCCTTATGGATGGGTCTTCGGGCATGGTAGATGATATACCGCCTTCATCTATTTCAGGTGCTACTCTTTTATGCCATGTGAGTTTTGAGATGGCTTGATTATTCACACGTGTGATGTGATCTTATGTAGCTTGTAGTGTTATATGAGTGATATGTCTCTCGATATAAAGGTTGTTTATTGCACCTTAGTCGTGCTTGGCATTTTGTAGCACATGGTGCTATTTGTCTCGTCAAGGTTGTGCTTATGCATTTGGCGTGTTTGCGGTCGATATACGCGTGTTATGTGGGTATGAGCAATTTGGCTCGATAGGTAATTCCTTGTTGATTGTCATGTGTGGATCGGGTAGCACATTACCACGGGTATGATGTTTAGATTGGGTTACAAGCTGCAATAGTAAGATGTTGAATATAGTTCCTTATACTTATTTTATGTGTTTTGTTCCTTATCACTAAGATAGGTTCATAGCATTTGTTTGGTTGTTTTATTTGTTACATGGACCAAATAGTCATGTATTCAAGTTTGCTTTCCTTATTGGTCATATTTGAGTTGTGGCTTATTACCATATTGATGGCGTCGTATGAGATTTTAGATGGTGTTTGAGATGGCATATTGCCCGAGCAGCTTGTACTAATAGAAACGAGGTTGTTGAACATGAAATCAATGCAATCAGATTTATATAATGGATATTAGACAGAAAATATCACTAAACAGTTCAGAATGAGGCAATGATTCTTGTCAAGCGGAGAGACTCCATGAGTGTCACGACCCCAAAATCCCACCTAAGTTAGTTGTGATGGCACCTAGTCTCTAAGACTAGGTAAGCTTAACATTCATGAATAACTTAACAGAAATAACGAACTAAGATAAAACAATAAACCGAATAAGCTCGTAATAACTCCAAATCGAAAACATCAGTAATAAGACCCCAAAACCGGGGTAACTGAGTCATAAGCTCTACAAAATAATCCAAGAGTTCCCTAATACAACACTGTCTGGGTAGAAGAAAAATGATAATAGGCTAGATTTATGTAATTTTGCAATTGTTTATGCCCCAGCTTAATTATGTTTCAATGTTATAATATAGTTAAATGATGAAAAATGGGCTCTAATTGTGAATGTCACACGTTGCAGGAGTGAGGAGCTTGTATGAGGCCTTAAAGCTGTGATTGGAGCTACATTGAAGCAAAAAAAAAAAAAACCTAGGAGCTGCGTACGCGAGAAGACGAGAAAAAGAATAGTTAAAATGAAGGCCTGGACTAGCGCAACCATTAGCGCGTCCACTAGCGTGACCGCGCTAGCCCAGATGGTCGAGGCAGAATGGTAGGGCATTAGCGCGGCCATTAGCGCGCCCACTAGCGCGGCCCGCTAGCCCAGTTCTGGAATATTAATTTTCAGGGGTAAACTTGGAAGTCTGGGGGAAAATTCACTTAACCTATAGAAGGTCAAGCTCGCCCAAGGAGGGATTATGCAGCTTTTCATAGCTTAGTGCAAGAAAAGGAGAGGCAAGAGGCGAGGAGGAGAATTCAACATCAAGTTCTTCTTTTCTTCCTTTTGTTTTATGATTTGTGATGAATTTGATTATTGTTGTGATGAATACAAGTATGAATAGCTAAATATTTAGTCTAAGGTTTCATGGAACCTATTGAAGGATGAACTTCTTGAATATGTTAATATAGTTTGCCATTTTAATCTCTATTTGTTCAACTACGTGTTTGTTGTAGTTAATTGACAGGATCCTTAATTAGCTGTGCCTATTTAGTATGCATAACTCGGGAGAGAGTACATATTTAGGTAATTGTTGAACAACACCACTCCCAAAATATATGAAGGATCAATAATTGCGGGTTTAAAGGCGGGATGAGGGATAACGAAGCCTTGGGTGTAATCTAAAGTGAGCTATAATAAATAAGCCAGCTAGCATAACTCGGGAGAGTGTGTCTAGTAGATTATCGTGATTACTCGGGAGAGATTTAGGTAGTAAGAGTGCTCAGGATTGATAGAGATAATTTGGTGATTCTATGTGAAACATAACCGGAAGGGAGTCCATCAATAGGGGAAGTCATAGCCTTAGAATCTTCTCTTAATATTTTACAACTCAATTATAGTTATTTTTCAGTTGCTTATTTACATTCATTCGTAGTTAGTAGAAATACCTTCAATTGTTATTTACTTGAGAAGTTGATTCCGTGGAATTTAGTAAGTCTAACGAGAAGTAAATGATAGATTAATTCCTTGTGGGTTCGACACTGGGCTAAATACTCAGATTATATTTGCAACGTCTGCGTGTCCTTTATATAAGGCATAGTTGGGTGTGACCAAATTTTGCTGCCGTTGCCGGGAAATTTAACGGTGTTATCAATTACAATTGAAAGAAGTACAAAAAAAATAATTCTTAGTGTAGTCAATTTTCTCTATACCCAATCTTTACATTGAAATTTTAACGTTTGTTGACTTGGTTGCACAGGTGCATGCCTAGAAACTCATCGAGAACTGGTGAAGTATTTGAAGCATTATCTGATCCTGAGAAAGTTTTCAAGGCCTTGAACCGAGCCAACCGGAAAAACAAACAACAACAAACAACTGAACACTTCGAGACAGAAATGGGAGATCACGAAGAGAACCCAACTGTACCAAATTTTTCCAGTGGCACCTCTTGTGCCAGAGGCAGCTCTCTATGAATGGGCACAACCCACAACTAAAAATCTGGCCACCTCGATTTTAGTCCCGCAGATACAGGCTGAATCATTTCAAATCATGAATAACATGCTGCACTTGTTGCAAAACAAGGGACTATTTTCGGGGTCACAAGTCGAAGATCCTCAACAGCACTTGAAGAATTTCCTGTCAATCTGCAAAATCCAAAGGCAGCCCAACGTAACTCTGGAAGCAATCAAGCTGTTATTGTTTCCATTCTCAATGACAGGAGCTGCCCAGACCTGGCTAAACTCACTCCCCATAAATTCCATAACAACTTGAGAGGAGTTAGTCAAGCAATTCGTGAACAAGTTCCACCCACCCAACAAAACCGCTCAACAAATTGATGAAATTTTGAGTTTTAAACAGAGACCAATGGAGACATTGCATGAAACATGGGAATGATTCAAGGGGATGCTGGTTATATGTTCGCACCATGGTATTCCAGATATGATGTTGGGGCAGTGGTTTTACATGGGATTGTTAGATAGCGTGAAGAACATTGTTGTTGCTTCAGCTGGTGGAGCATTTTTGAGCAAAACATGGAGAGAAGGTCAGGGTCTGCTTGAATAGTTGGCACAGAATTCAGGATGGATAACCAGGAATGCACCTATCACTCCAGTGGTGCACTCAGTGCCCTTAGATCCATCCAACTCCATAGCTGAAAATTTTACCACCTTATTGACACAAATGAGCATACTCACCAAAAAGGTGGAAGAGTCAAGGCATAAGTAGCAGGTACACATTGTAGATACTACCAATGGGGGCTTGTGCACATCGTGCATCAGTCAGCCAATTGGTAACTAGTGGAATGCATAACATGATCATCATCATTACCCTGAAGACATGGACTATGTGTCGAATAATGGAGGCCAGAGACTGGGGGTTAGAATTGGGCCCAGCAAAATCAGCAGCACAGGCCAGCCCAACCACAATTTAACAATAGGAACATGGGAGGGATGAGACCCCCTAACAATATGGCACCTTACGCAAGGCCACAGGGATATAATAATCAAAATCAGCAGCAGGGGTATCACCCTCCTCAACAATAGCATGGTGGAAGGCAGGAAGATGGGTTTACTAGGCTTGAAGCAATGATACAACAGGTTATTAGGTCTAATGAGAAGTTTAGTGAGAGAGTAGATGCACATGATTCGGCGATCAAGAATATTGAAATGCAGATGGGCCAAATTTCGATGTCTCTGAACAATCGTCCTCATGGGACACTACCTGCAGACACCCAGATAAATCCAAAAGATCAAGGCCCGAAGCAGCTGATAGCGGTGAGTCTACATAATGGCAGAGATTTGGATGCAGAGCAAGAGAGGGCTCGAAAAACTAGATAGGCTAAGACACTCATACCAGTGCCCATTGAGTTGGATGAGTCAACAAAACTGACAGAGGTGATAGTCCAGCCTGCCCAGGAAGAAAATAACATTCAGATTGAGACCGAGAAAGGTGCTGAGACAACCCAGGAACCAGTAGTTGAGGTGGCAACTGATAAAGATCAATCCCAAATGATTGGGAAAAAGAGACCGCATGCACCTTTCCCTTAGAGGCTGTCTA